>NC_133658.1:670545968-670748394 GCF_037893015.1 Macrotis lagotis | reverse complement strand
TCTGAACCATTTCTGATGAGAATGTAGACTAACTCATTCCCCCTCATCATTTCCCTTTCTACTTCATTGCAAAAACTTTCTTGACTCTTTTACTTGAAATATTTTAGCCCACTCTACCTTTCCTTTCCCTTTCACCCAGTACATTCTTTTTTCACCCATTGACTCCATCACTATACTATATTATACTATTATATTCAACTCCCTCCTGTGCCTTGTCTATATATGCTCCTTCTAACTGTTCTTATAAATGAGAAGGTTCATATGGGTTATTCATATGGGTTATCAACCTCATTAAATACCTTATAATTAGCCTTTCCTGTCCACCTTCTCTATGCTTCACCTGAGTCATGTACTTGAAGATCAAACTTTCTGTTCATCTCTAGTCTTTTCAACAGGAAAATTTGAAAATCCCTTATTTCACTGAATGTCCATCTTTTCCCCAAAGGAGGATGTTCAGTTTTGCTGGGTAATTGATTCCCAGTTGTAATCCACACTCTTTTGCCTTCTGGAATATCATATTCTAAATCCTATGAGCCCTTAATGTAGATGCTGCCAAATCCTGTGTAATCCTGATTGTAGCACCACAGTAATTAAATTGTTTCTGGCTTTTTGTGGTATTTTCTCTTTTCCTGGTCATGACATTCAGGTAGACTAATAATTTTTAAATTATCTCTTCTGGATCTGTTTTCTAGGTCAGTTGTTTTTCCAATGAGATATTTTACATTTTCTTCTAATTTTTCATTCTTTTGGTTTTGTTTTATTGTTTCTTGATTTCTCAAAAAGTCATGTTTCTCTCAATAGCACTCTACATTTGAAGGAGTTATTGTCTTCAGAGAACTTTCTTATCCTTTTCTACTTTTTTAAGGCATTCTTTTCATTGACCTTTTAGACTGCCTTTTCCATTTGACCTAAATTGATTTTTAACATGTTATTTTCTTTGGTATTTTTTTGTATTTCCTTCACCAAGCTACTGAATTGGTTTTCATGATTTTCCTGCATTGCTCTCATTTTTCTTTCCATTTTTCCTCTATCTCCCTTTGCCTTTCAAAGTCTTTTTTTTTGAGCTCTTTCATTGCCTGATACCAATTCTTATTTTTCTTGGAGGTTTTTGGATACAGAAACTTTAATTTTTGTCATCATCTGAATGTATATTTTGATTCTCCATGGCATCAGTGTAATGGTCAGATTCTTTTTTTTTTCTGTTCTTTGCTCATTTTCCCCAGCCTATAATCTGATTTTTAATATACTTCCAAAATTTTTGGGGGAGTCTTGGGACATCTTCCCAGAGACCTTGATTCCTCCAGTGTCTTATAAGAGTCTCTGCCTGTTCTCCTGGCCTGTTCTCTGGTCTGTGGATGATCACAGACATTCTTTTCTGCCTTGGACCTGTGAGGAGAATCGCTGCTCTATGGCATTGGGGGACCCAAACTGGGCCCTAGATTTAAGTGTGGGCAAAGCAGCAGAGGCCTGCCTGTCCCAGGGATAGCAAAGAGACCTTTGCAGTCTCTCCTGCCCCCACCCTCATCTTCAGCCTGAGAGCTCTGGAAGCAGCTGCTGGGTGCCCCTGTGGGTTACCAAGTGGGGTTTCTCTGAGGCCTGTGCTGGCCTGAACTCCTACTCACTCTGGTGCTGACCATCCAGTTGATTCTGACCATTCCTGGGATTCAGTCACCTGGTGGCCTGTTCCTGAAAGGCTGGAACTGGTTTGCTCCAGTGTTGCCTGACTGTACTGGGGCTCTTTCCAACCCCCATTCCAGTGGAATAGAATTTTCCTGTGGATTTACCAAGTTATCTTGGGCTGGAAAACTGTTTCACTCAATCCTTCTGTGTGTTCTGCCACTCTAGAACATGGTTAGCATCGTGATTTTACCAAGAACATAGTTCTTTAAAAGAGATTAGACTAGTTGTGAGAAAAGGGAGTGAATGGAGGCTTCTACCATGCTCCAAGTCATTGGAAGCTATCTTTATTATACCTAACATCTACATATCAAACTCCAGTCCTTGAGTCTTATGAAAACTTGATGGTTGATTATTATATACCTTTTTTGAAGTCCTATTTGCTAATCTACCTAGTTGTTACAGATCTTTTGGGAAGGACATAAAAAGCCTCTTGTCTCAGAACCTATAGCATTTGTAATTTTCTATTTCTTCAGAGAATAATTATTAATAATTATTAATAAATTGAAATTCTAACATTTTTTACTAATATCTCATTTTATCCTTAGAAGGTATCTAATAGATAGGGTATTTGTACCAGAGTACTGACAAGTTAGTTAATCACACACACACAAACACACACATACACACACACATGCATGTAACTTTATATGTGCATTTATACTTTTATATATATATATATACTTGTTCAAAATCACAGAGCAAGTTTTAAGGGTATAATTAGTATGAAAACTTAGACCTCCTGATCCTTAATCCTATTTTCTTTTCAATGATCTATGCTGCTGTTGTAGACTTTATTTAAACTTTTGCTGTATTAACTTATGGGCCTTAAGGCACTCTGATTTAACTAGTAGGGTCATTCATTGGACTTTGTGAGAAGTGAAATCTCAGATTTCAAAAAAATTAAATTTGCATTTGATTTTCTTATATATTCAACAAACACAGCATTTAGTAATCTATTTTGCTTCTGTATTTCTTATTTCCCTAACACATCACCATTGTCCAAAGTTCATTCATTCATTCAAACTTTTAGTGAATACCTACTTTTGTATTGGGCACTTTTTGATGACTACTATTTCTTCATCTTCCTCATTTAGCTTTTCATAGAGATTTCCTTCTCTCTATATTAGATTTTTTCATATCTTTTTCAGTTCTTGGACACTTGTCAGTCATCTCATTTTCCTATCTGTTCTTTCACTTTTTGGCTTATTGTAAAAGTCTGTAAAACAATCTTTTCCTGAACCCCAAATCAAAATGGCTTATCAAAAGGACTGGTTGAATTTTGGGGCCAATGAACTCACTTTCTCAATGTTTTACCACTTAACTTTTGAAAATGGTTAATGTTCCAACAATTTAAAAAAGTCATTCTATTTTTAGCTAGATTCCATCATTTCCTGTGTCAGCTAAATAGAACATGAGGCTTTGCACAAAGACTTTGGGAAAATATTAATGAAGATTTATATTTATAACTTAATTATCATAATTTCATTCCTGAAATATGCATTTTTTAGATGCTAAAATGCAACAATAATGCTCTAACCTTACTTGCAAGTAGTTCATACTGTCAGAACATGTTGTCATTTTGGATCATATTCCCTCTTGAGTTCTTTCTTCTTTATTTTTGTTAAACTGTTCCCTAAGTATTATCCTATTTCTGTTGTTTTTTTATCTTGACTTACAGAAGCAAATCAAAAAGTTACCTAAAACCAAAATTAAAGAAACTCATTAAAGATGCTTTATGTAAATCTAGTCACTTGATTATTTAGATGCTAAAAAAATTTCTGTTCACTGATTCACTTTTTGCTTTTTCTTGGTTGTATATTTTGCAATATGGAATATTTTGCAGTATAAAATTATTTAAATGTAACTATTTTATGCTCACCTGTAACTGCCATGTAAACAAAGGTAGGAATTTATTCAGTTGAACTATTTGTCCTAGATAACATTTAGTTTGTTTAGAAGGTCTCAAGGGCAAATATCTGGCTATAAACTTTTCTTTTTCCACTCTGAAAAACTCTAAAAATCATTTCTTAGTGCAACAAAGTTAAACATATAACACGATACATGTTAGTTTTATGTAGATATAACTGTAAATATTCACTTTACTAACGCAAGAATGATTAAATTATTTCTTAAAATTATTTAGCCCCAGCAAACAAGTTGGTTAAAAATAGCTTCCTTTTGTGGCCCTTAAAATATATATTTAACAATTTTTCAGACTCAAAGTGAAAGTTTTAAGATTATTGTGGCCAAATTTGTAAGCTGGCATAAAAGATTTATTTAAATTATGACTCTTATTTACTCATTAATTATATAACTGTAATGCTTCAGACAGAACCTAGCAACTTGGTAAATCAATCAGTAAACCAACAAGCATTTATAATCTTTGAGGAATTGTCACAGATCTGGGGAAAGAAAAGTGATAACAAAATAGTTCCTGTGTCCAAGGAGCTTATGTTCTATTTGAAGGAAACAATATAGAAGTTTATAAAAGTATCTGGGAGAGTGACTGCTACCTGAGAGGTGGAATCAGGGTAGATTTCATGTAGAAGAAGGTGATGACTGAGTTTTGAAGGGAGCAAGGGATTCCAACAGGTAGGTACTGTGAAACTTTTAAAACCTTAAAATAAAGGGTTAAAATAAGATGATCACCCCATCTGAGAGAGGTCTGAATATTTATTCTGCAAAGAGAGGGGGAACTGGGAACAAAAGATAAAAGGTTAAACCTCCTACTGGAGGCCATCCTACTAAATTGTTCATCCTTATATAATCCTATTTTGTCTAAGGGAGGAGACTTTCCTGGATTGAAATATCTGGAGGGCAGGACTAGTATTCCTGCATTCTGATCATTATCTTCCTGAGTTTGTAATATCCATAGGTTTTTGATTTTCTTCTTACAGTAAAGTGCTGGTTGAATATTGTTATAAAGAGATCAGTCTTTTTACCAGGAATATAGTTGGGAAAAACTCACTACTATTATTAGTATTGTTACTCTTTGACAATAGAGAGGAAGAAAGAGGAAGAGGGAGGGAGACAGCTTGTACAAATGAATGCAGGTGGAAGGTGGGAGGTAGAATGGTATGCCCTAGGAACAGCTAGTAGATAGACTTGTTGAGTTGAACCATGAAGGATGTGAAGGGGAATGATACACCTGGCAAAATAAATTGAATTCAGATTGTGAAGAACTTTAAAAGTCAAACAAAAGGGTTTGGATTTTACCATAGAGACAATTAGGAGCCCCTGGAGCTTTTAAAGCAGACAGATGCATGATCAGAATTGTATTTTAGGAATACCACATTGGCAGCTCTGGGTAAAATAGATTAGAGTGAAGAGAGAGTGTAGGTAAGGAGATCAATTAAGTGGATATTTTAACAGTCCAGGTGAGAGGTGATGAGAGTCTAAATTAGGATGAATAAAGTATGGAAAGAATACTGGGTTTGGAGTCAGAGGTTTTGGATTCAGTTTCCTTATTTATTGATTAATTCCTGTTTCACAATCTCCCTTGGCCTCAGTTTCCTACGCTTTAAAATAATATATATAGGATTGACCCAGATGACCTCTAACTTTCTTTTTGGATATCCAATGACTTTCATCCTATATGGGATGTGACAAATGTTAGCATCTATAAAAACTGTTTTCAACATTAGTTTTAGGCAGAGTTGGTCAAGAAATCTTTTAGGTAAACTGTACCAGATTATTCATTTTGAGATTATGGGATTTAGAGTACAGGGGAACTAAAAAAGTTATAGCGAATAAACTTCACTCTCATTTTTACAGAGGGAGACCCTGAATTCCAGAGAGGTTAAGTGATTTTTCTATTATCTAAAAGTTTTCCACTGGAAGGATAGGGCATTTATTAAGTACCTACTATGTATCAGGTACTATTCTAAGCACTAGGAATACAAATACAAGTGAGCAAGACACTTCCTATCCTCAAGAAATTTATATTATTTCTTTTTTCTGGAGGCAAATCTAACAATTCTTTCTTATTGCAATTTCCCTACCTGTGTTCAAAAGTTCTGGCAAGTTTTGTTTTGTTATTTGGTGTTCTGTTTTTTTTTGACTTGTGATGTTCTTTTAGGAGACCTATAGCTTAAGTTATTTATGTGAATCCTGTCTTTGAAATCAATATTTTTCCTTTTTTAAGGATTAGTTTTTCCTTTTTTCTTTCTTTTTTTTTTAGGTTTTTTTGCTAGGCAATGGGGTTAAGTGGCTTGCCCAAGGCCCTCACAGCTAGGTAATTATTAAGTGTCCCAGGTCGGTTTTGAACTCAGGTATTCCTGACCCCAGGGCTGGTGCTCTATCCACTGTGCCACTTAGCCACCCCAATTAGTTTTCTTTTAAGATTATTTTCTTTCTCTTCTTCCAGATCATCTTTCACTTCTTCATATCTGCATTCCAATGAATTATTCACTTCACATATATACACATATATGCATATTTTATTTGTTTTCCAATTATATACAATAGTAATCTCTACCTATCATTTTTTGGTAAGGTTTTCAATTTTACAATTTCCCCCCCACCCCCTTCTCTCCCCCAACCCCCCACACAAGGCAGTCTATGTTACATATTGATCAAAATTGAATGTGTTGAGAGAAAAATCATATCCTTGAGGAAAAAATAAAATATTAGATAGCAAAATTATGTAGTATATAAAACAATTTTTTTTAAAAAAAATTGAATGTAATAGTCTTTGGTCTTTGTTTAAACTCCACAGTTCTTTTTCTGGATACAGATGGTATTCACCATCCCAGATACCCTAAAATTGTCCCTGAGGGATTGAATAAGTCCATTAAGATTGAATTATTAACTTGTTTTTTTGATGAGATTTTGCCACCAAAGATTTATTTATTTAGTTAGTTAACATTTTGATGATTATTTCTGCTGTGCAGGTCATATATTATGCTTTTATAATTCTGATTCTCCCTTTATAAAACATTCTGGAGTCTCCTGCTCTCTGAGAATCCATAGTACTTTCTCTTTTATCAGGTTTTGGTTAATTTTCCTTTCTCTTGAAATATTTATTTAGAGATATTTATTGCTTAGCTGATTTGGGAGCCATATTCTCTTTTGTTATTAAAGTGTAATCTCTTGACATCTGCATGTGTTCAAGGTTTTTAATTTATGTCTCTTCTGATATTTTTGATAATTTTTTTTCTTTTATTCTGCTATCACATCCTGACTTCTTTCCACTTGAAGGCAGTTTTCTGGAGTGATAGAACTTAAAACCGTTTTAGCCTCCTCCTTTCCTAGGCATTTCACTTTTCAGTGGTCTGTTTCCATTCTACAAGGTAGGATGGAAGTGGTCTCAGCTGGTATCTAGTCCCTATTTCCTTCAGGCTAGATAGAGCTCCACACAATCTGGTACCCTGCAACTATTCCCTTTGTTCTAATGGGGGGCAGCTAGGTGGCACAGTGGATAGAGCACAAGCCTTGGAGTCAAGAGGATGGGAGTTCAAATCCAACCTCTAATGCTTACTAGTTGGGTGACCTTGGGCAAATTACTTAACCCTGATTGCCCTGGATCCAGGGCCATCTCCAGTCATCCTGATTCATATCTGGCCACTGGACCCAGACAGCTCTGGAAGAGAAAGTGAGACTGGTGACTTAGTGTAACATTTCCTCACTCAAATCCTATTCACACACTTGTCATGGCTTTCCTGATGCCTTGGTCTTCTTCGAAAATGAAGGACAAACATGTATGGTATAGCATGCTGCTTAACTGTAGTCCTGCACACTTCCCACTTAATTATAAGTCTACTTCTGTGCATTGGGCAAGAGTTAATAAAAACAGAATTGAGCTCTATTATAAAACACAGTGCCCTTAGAGTCTGGGGGATGGTGCAGGGAGAAGGAGCTTGGCAAGCACTTTAGGGATTAGTCTTCTTTGCAGTTACTGCATCTGGGTTGTTACATCCTTAGTGTTCTTGGGGGCTTAGATAATGTACAGCTGCAATAGTTTTATCTATTTTATATATTTCTTATTGTGGAGAGGTATGAGAGATGTTCTGGTGTCTCTAATATCTTATTAGTCATGTGCCAGAGAAGTAGAAGCTTACATACTAATGGGGGAAGACAGCCACAAAGAGGAGCTGGAAAGGAGGATGATGACAACAGGTAAAATGGTATGAAGATGACCAGAAAATTGGAGGCTTGAATCTCGGCAAATAAAACCAATCAGAATCTGAGATTGCAGTGATGGGAGTAGAGGAGAGATGAGTGATGCCAAATATAAACACCCTGCTGAGGAGATGGTGGAGAAGTGACAAAGACTGAGACCTGGTTCTGGGAAAGAAAAGGAAAAAGTTCATCTTTTATTACAGCATGTATCATCAGATCCAAAATTTTTATCCTGATGAAAAAGTTTTGAAATCTTAAATTCTAAATACAATTATACTGAACTTAAAAACTGGTCTGGGGTTTGTTTAGTGGCTTTTCCTTTTTTTTCTATTTTTGTACATTTCAAGATGAGTAGGAATTTGAGTGTAGGAGGTGAATTTAAAGTCAGATTTTCAGTAGTCTAATGATTCATGCAGCTAAGTATTAACTGTTCTAGATTAGGTATTTTCTTATTTGAACTTTTTTATTTTTTTATGAAATTCACATCAATGCTCTTCTGTATGATTCGGTGAAATGATTTAATGGATAAGGAGAGTCCATTATTTAGGGTTTATACCTTCTTTCCTGCTCAGCTCACTGATAGCAGTAAAACGCCTAAAAATTTGGTATCCTTTCTCATGTTCATTTGAGGAAGAGAGAAGACAGTAGGCAAATAGACTCAAACAAGATGTTAACTAGGGAGAAGATTTGAATGTATCTTTTTTAAAAAAATTTATTTTATTTTTCTCTAATTGCATATACAAATTTTTTTAATATTCATTAAAAAATTTTAAATTCCAAATTCTCTCCCTCCTTTTACCCTTCCCCCATTCTTTTTTCTATTGATATTTTGCTTTATTTTTTCATTTATGTGTTATGAAAGTTTTTCAGCATTCATCCACATGAATGTGTATATTTATAAATTACATAATTTCCTTCCATTCTCCCTTCCTACACCCCTCCCCTCAGCAGCAAACAATTTGATGAACAATGTACATATACATTTGTGTTTAATATATTTACAGATTAGTCATTTTCTATATTAGGAGTTATAATTAAGTAAAAAAGAAAGAAAATGAGATAGGAAGATAGAATATGAAATAGGAAGGAAAAACATAAGAGAATTTTTTTATAAAATGAATGTAGGATTCATTCATATTTTGTAGGGTTGTTGTTTTTTTGTTTTGTTTTGTTTTTCTTCTTCTGGATGTGGATAGCATTGTCCATGACAGGTCTCCCAGAGTTATCCTAGCTCTCTGAACTAATGAGAGGAACTGTGTCCATCAAGTTGATCAATTCACAATGTTGTTGTGTATGTGTACAATGTTTTCTAAGTTCTGCTTCGTTCGCTCAGCATCAGTTCTTGTAATTCTTTTCATGCTTCTCTAAAATCTGACCACTTATGGTTTCTTATAGAACAAGAGTACTTCATAGCATTCATACATATACCATAACTTGTTCAGCCATTCCTCAATTGCTGAACATCTCCTCAATTTCAAATTCTTTGCCACTACAAAAAGATCTGCTATGAATATTTTGGAACATGTGGGACTTTTCCCATTTTTTATGGATGTAGGTCCAGTACTGGTATTCTGAGACAAATGATATGATCATTTTTATAACTCTGGGCATAGTTCCATAATGCTGTCCAGAATGGTTGGATTAGTTTACAACTCCACCAATAGTACATAAATGTCCCAATCTTCCCACAATCTAGATTAGTTTTTGACAAATTCTGCCAACAATGAATGAATTTAAAAGAGATGGAATATAGACAGAATTGGGTTGATTCTGGTTTGTTTAGATTATCCATATTTCAATGAAATGTGAATAGCAACTGTATATGCTTTCTTTTTTTGAATGATTTTTGTCTTTTTTTAAAATTTATTTATATATTACGAAAAGTCTTGTAAGAGTAAACATAATCCCCCCTCCCCCCAAAATAAAAAATCTCACAAGAAATAAAATGAAAGAAAGAGAAAAAATGTGCTTCAGTCTGTGTTCCAATACCATTAGCTTTATCTCATGGCGGATCACATTCTTTTTAAGTCCATCAGAGAAGTTACTTCCACAGTTGATGTTGCTGATTGTAATTCTCTCCATCCATTTCTCCCCACTACCAATTATTATTATTTTCTCTCTCTTTTCACTCTGCCCCTCATCAAAAGTGTTTTGTGGGACAGCCAAGTGGCACAGTGGGCAGACCACCAGCCCTGGGGCCAAGAGGCCTCAAGCCAGCATCCCATCCCAGAAACCCATCCCCACCCATCCCCATGGTCCCAGACAGGCCATCCAATCCCACCACCTTACAAAAAGTAAAAAAAAAAAAGTGTTATATTTGACTATCCTCTCCCGTGATCTACCCTCTCCTCTATCTCCTACCTCCCCCCCCTTCCCCTGATCCCTTTCTCCCACCCCCCTTTCTCTCCATTTTCTTCTAGATTTCTATGCCCTATTAAATTATATATGTTGTTTCCTTTCTGAGCCATTTCCAATGAGAATGAAGCTCCCTTATTCCTCTTCACCTTCCCCTCTTCCATACCATTGCAAATGCTATTTATTGACTCTTTTACATGAACTATCTTAGTCTATTCTACAACTCCTTTCCTTTCTCCCAGTACATTTCTTTTTTTACCCATTGACTTCATTTTAAAAATGTATTATACCTTCAAATTCAGCTCTCTCCTGTATCTCAACTATAAAAGCTCCTTCTAACTGGTCTAATAAATGAAAAGTTTCATATGAGTATTATCTATACCATCTTCCTGTTCAAGAATACACTTAGTTCATTATCATTAAATCCCTAATAATTTACCCTTCTCATCTACCCTCTCTGTGCTTCACCTGAGTCCCATACTTGAAGATCAAACTTTCTGTTCAGCTCTGGCCATTTCAACAGGAACATTTGAAATTCCCCTGTTTCATTGAAAATTCATCTTTTCCCTTGGAAGAGGATGTTTAGTTTTGCTGGGTAGTTGATTCTTGGTTATATTCCAAGCTCCTTTGCCTTCCAGAATATTATATTCCAAGTCCTACAAGCCCTTAATGTGGCTGCTGCTAAGTTCTGGGTAATCCTGACTGTAGCACACAGTATTTGAATTGTTTTGTTCTGACTACTTGTAGTATTGTCTCTTTGACTTAGGCATTCTGGAACTTGGCTATAATATTCCTGGGAGTTATTATTTATTTTTGGATCTCTTTCAGTAGGAGATCAGTGGATTCTCTCAGTTTCTATTTTGTCCTCTGCTTCTAGGATATCAGGATAAGCTTCCTGTAGAAATTCTTTAAAAATGAAGTCAAGGCTGTTTTCCTAATCATGACTTTCAGGTAGTCCAATATTTTTTAAATTGTCTCTTCTTGATCTGTTTCCCAGAGCTGTTGTTTTTTTCAATAAGCTATTTGGTGTTTTTTTTCTAGTTTTTTTCATTCTTTTGTTATTGTTTTATTGTGTCTTGATTCCTTGAAAAGCCAACAACTTCTTTTAGCTCCATTCTACATTTGAAGGATTTGTTTTCTTCAGAGAGCTTTCTTGTCTCCTTTTCCATCTTACTGATTCTGCTTTTTTAAGGTATTTTTCTCCTCATTAACTTTTTGAACTGTTTTTTTCCCATTTGATTTAAACTAGTTTATAGTATGTTATTTTCTTCAGTATTTTTTTTGATCTCCTTGACTAATCTATTGACTTGGTTTTCATGTTTTTCCTGCATTTTCCTCATTTCTCTTCCCAATTTTTCCTCTACCTCCCTTACTTGATTTTCAAAATCTTTTTTGAGATCTGAAATAGCCTGAGATCAACTTCTGTATTTCGCAGAGGATTTAGATGCAGAAGCTGCAACTTTCTCACTCATTGTGTGTTTTGGTCCTCCATAGGACCAAAGTAATTGTCTATGGTCAGGTTCCTTTTATTTTTTTCTGTTTACTCATTTCCCCAACCTGTGCCTAGTTTGAGGTGCTTCCAGAACTTTTGAGTTTTATTGGGACACCCCCACAAGGACCTCAGTATGTGAGGCTCTGACTGCTCTCCTGCCTGTTCTCTGGTCTGTGGATGGCAGTGGGGGCCCCCCAGACTGCGATCAGGATCTGAATATGAACAAAATACAAGAGTCTTGTCCCAGGTCCAGAGGAGAGACCTCAACAGTGTTCCCCCACCTCCTTACCTTCTGTGAGCTGAGCACTCTGGTCACAACTACTAAATGGCTTGCTTGCCACTAAGCAGCTCTGTGTGCCTGCTTCTGTTTCCTGGAATCTGGGCTGTGCTGAGGGCCACAGCTATGCTGGTGGCTGGGACTGTGCTGAAGGTCACACTGATCCCACTCCCTCTGGAACAGGTTTCCCTGCTGATCTTCCAGGTTGTACTTGATGTTCTCTGGGTTGCCAGGTCAGGAAACTGCTTCTGCTGCTGAACTCCCCTGGACCCAGGGGCACAGGCACCCAGTGGACTGTTCTGGGAAGACTGCAGCTACATCACTCCAGTGTGATAATACTGGTTGTGCTGTTGCACCTCCCTGCCTCCTCCCCCCCCCCCCCCCCCCCCCCCCGCCACAATGGAACAGAGTTTTCTCATGATTTTCCAGGCTACCCTGGGCTGGTAACTCACTGGATCTTTCTGTGGATTCTCTCTCACAAAAATTTAGTTAGAGCCATAATTTTAAGGTTTTTGGAATATTTTTGAGAGAGCTCCTAGGAAAGGCTGTTCTCATGATGCCATCCTGGCTCCACCCATCTGCTTGAATTATTTAAATGAATTATTTACTTCATTTTCTTAGTTGTTAGAAAATGGATTTTTCAGTTAACTTGGCATTGCAATTTAGATTTTTCAAATTCAGATAAAAATTTTGTAAATAAGTTTAGATAAAAAGTAGCTAGAGGATCTGCCATGGAGTTAAGAAGACTTGTCTTTGTTACAGTCTGCCTATGTGATCTTGGGCTCATTATTTAACCTGACAGTGCTCTAAGTTATTTTATAATAGATATATTGTTCTGGTCCAATGGAGACATTTCTATTCCTTGAGTTTCTCATTCAGATGAAATCACAAATCCAGACACACACATTCCTTACACCAGCCCCAATTTTATTTTTATTTATTTATTTATTTATTTATTTATTCATTCATTCATTTATTTTTTTTTTAGATTTTTCAAGGCAATGGGGTTAAGTAGCTTGCCCAAGGCCACATGGCTAGGTAATTATTAAGTGTCTGAGGTTGGATTTGAACCCAGGTACTCCTGACTCCAAGGGCAGTGTTCTATTTACTGTGCCGCCTAGCCACCCCAGCCCCAATTTTAAATCAGTTTTTTACACTTAAATTTTTTCAATTGATATCTTTATTTTTTTTCTCCTTCCTCCTAAAAAATAAAGAAAAATAGTCCTTATCATATGCATAGTCAGTTCAAACAAATTATAATGGTCATGGCCAAAAGAGCATATATCATTTTACTTATATAGTCCATCAAATCTCTGTCCAAAGGTAGGTACCATTCTCTATCATTAAGTCCTCTGGAATCCATGGTTGATCATTGCATCAATCAGAGTTCCTGCCAATCAAAATTCTTTATTTTGACAATGTTTATATATATACATATATATACATATATATATAGTCTCTTGGTTGTGCTCATTTTATATTACATCAGTTCATACAAATCTTCCTAGATGTCCACAAACTAATAGTATTCCAATACATTAATATACCACAATTCTTCCAACCATTGCCTAATTGCTGGGAATCTCCATAGTTTCCAACTCTTTACCATCACCAAAATAGCTACTATAAATAAATGTATAGGTATACACATAGGACAGAGTTCTCAAATACATTCATTTCTGTCAGCATTTGTCATTTCCTATTTTTTTTTGTCAATTTTGCTGATCTTATGGGTTTCAGATTAAACCTCAGAATTGCTTTACTTTGCATTTTTCTAAATTATTAAAATTTTGCACGACTAATACAGAAATATGTTAAACATGACCATACAATGTATAACCTATATCAGATTAATCATTGTCATGGGGAGGGGGAGGGATTAGAAGGTGGTAGAAAAATGCAGAATGCAAAATCTTACAAAAATGAATTTTGAAAACTATTTTTACATGTAATTAAAAAATTGAAAGCATAAAAATAAATTTTAAAAAATTGCTAATGTTTTTGAACTTTTTAATGTGCTTTGTATAACTAGGGTTTCTTCCCTTGAAAATTGATTGTTTTAACCATTATCAGTTGGGAGATTATTAATCTTACCTGTTTAAATCTGTTCTTTTCATATATTGGAAATGAGAGATTTATCAGAGAAACTTGTAAAAATTCTTCCCAGTTCACTATTTCTCTTAAAAAAATTTAGGTAAAATTATTTTTTAATTTTTTTTTAATTTTACAATTTTGCTTCCTCCCACCCCCCCAACAGAAGGCAATCTGATAGTCTACATTATTTCCATGCTATGCATTTATCAAAATTGAATGTGTTGAGAGAGAAATAATATTGTAAAGGAAAAAAGAAAATGTAAGAGATAGCAAAATTACATAATAAGATACTTTAAAAAAAAATTAAAGGTAATAGTCTTTGGTCTTTGTTTATACTCCACAATTCTTTCTTTGGATACTGATGGTATTTTTCATTGCAGATACCCTAAAATTGTCCCTGATTGTTACACTGATGAAATAAATGATCAAGTCTATTAAGGTTGATCATCACCCCCATGTTGCTGTTAGGGTATACAGTGTTATTCTGGTTCTGCTCATTCCCCTCAGCATCAGTTCATGCAAATCCTTCCAGGCTTCCCTGAATTCCCCTCCCTTCTGGCTTCTAATAGAACAATAGCATTATATAACATACATATACCACAATTTGTTCAGCCGTCCCCCAGTTGATGGAGCATTCACTCAATTTCTAATTCTTTGCCACCACAAACAGGGCTGCTATGAATATTTTTGTTCAAGTGATGTTTTTTACCCTTTTTCATGATCTCTTCAGGGTATTGCTAGATCAAAGGGTATGTACATTTTTGTTGCTCTTTGGGTGTAATTCCAAATTGCTCTCCAGAAAGGTTGGATGAGTTCACAGCTCTGACAACAATGCATTGGTGTCCCAGATTTCCCACATTCCTTTCAACATTGATCATTTCCCTTTCTGGTCATATTGGCCAGTCTGCATTTTTCTAGTTAAAATTATTTTAATAATTAATTGGTTTTTTCCAAACTTAGCAGTGATAAATCTTTGAAATTTTATATAATCAGAATTTTAAGTTTAGCCTTTTGTGACCTTGTTTGGTCATGAACACTTCCCCTACACATAGATTCAACCATACCTCCTGTCCATAGATCCAAAGATACTTGTGTGTTTGCTCATCTCATTTATTTAAAATTTAACTTTCTTTTGGTAAGGAAATGGGGTTAAGTGACTTGCCTAAGGTCACACAGTTAGGTAATTATTAAGTGTCTGAGATTGGATTTGAACTCAGGTACTCCTGACTCCAGAGCCAGTGCTCTGTCCACTGCACCACCTAATTGCCCTATAACCTTTTGGTTTTGGTTCAGATATCCATTTGAAGTTTATTTGGTAGATTGTGTGGTGCTAATCTGAAATTGATTTCTATCAAATTTATATCCAGTTTTACAATTTTTTCTTTTTTTGCCAAATAGTTAATGGGAGTCTTTGAGTTGGTGGACTATATAAGCAGAATGATAAGTACTTTTTAGCCATAAATACTCAATAAAGGTTTTTTTTTGTGGTTTTGATTTTGCTTGTTTTATACCTAATCTGTTCTACTGATTAATATATTTTTCATTATTATTAGTCAGGAAAATACCTTTTCATAAGTTCAAATCTGGCCTTTAGACACTTACTAGCTTGTGGCTCTGGGCAAGTCACTTTGTGACCTTGTTCATCTCCTTTTCTCATTTGTTAAATGAACTGGAGAAGGAAATGGAAAATTACTCTTTCATCCTTGACAAGAAAAGCCCAAATGGGGTCACAAACAGTCAGACATGACTGAAAAAACTACTCAAAACCAAAAAAAACCCCCCTCATTTTGATAATTACTTCATAATATAGTTTGAGATCTTTTTTTATTTTTCCTTTGAGATTGACCTTTTTTTTAAAACTGTAGATGAATTATTTTTTGTAGTTCTAGCTCTTCAAAGCCATGCTTTGGTAATTCTTTATGACAGTGAGTACTCACGTAAAATAATTTAGGTAGAATTGTCATTTTTATTATATTCCTTGCATGCATTTTTTAATTGGAGACAAAATGAAAATACTAATATGAAATTTTTGATGTCTTGAAAGTCTGTCTTAAATGTAATTTTCCCAAATATAAATTTGACAGTGCGGAAACTGAATATAATCAGAATAGCCTAAACCTATTATTCTGAGTGTATTCTTTTTTTCAATCGGTTTGTCTCTTTTCATATATAAGTAATAGGTGAAGAGAAAAAAGTTTTCAGATAATATAAACATCAAATATTCTAAAAGTGAATATGTGTATGTGTGTGTGTTTACAATTCTCTGAATAGAGTAGGTACTAATAAATGAATGATTTCTTGTCTTCTATTATGAATCTTTTCTGATTAATTCAGAGTGCCACTCCTTAAAATACTATATGTCAAAAATCATATTTCTTACAAGATCATTTGAATATGTTACTTTTTACTCCTTGTCACTGACAACTATGTCTGTAAAATTAGGCTTTAAAATCAAAATCAAACTATTTACTATGCATTTCTGACTTTTCTTACTCTGCTGACTTCTTTCACATATATCAAGTAAAGTTGTCTTTGACTCCTTTTGTTGCATTTCTTCTTTCTAGTTTGAACTCTACTATTTTCCAGGAGACTGGAACTTTCAAACCTTGCTTCCTGCCCTCTTAGTTTGTTGCAGTTGTTCTCAACTCTACATTTTTAAATACTTTGAATCTTCAATTCTACATTTTTTAAGAAGCTATCCTATACTTAGGAGGATGGTTTGAAAGCTTTTACCTTTTCCTCAGAAAAATATATATGCCAGTACAATTTAAGAAACCCCTTTAAAAACCTTGAAATTATTCTGAATCCATATCAGTACAAATCTATTCAGTTTAAACATGATGAAATGAATATTTTTTTGTGATTTATTAACTGCCATAAAATTTAGTGAGTAGAAGGAGAAAGTTATATTACATTGTGATCTATAGCATCCAATCAGCTGAATACTTCAGTGTATAGAGCATTGGACCCGGAGTCAAGACCCGAGTCCAAATATGACCTCAAACTCTTGCTAGCTGTGTGACCTGGGCAAGTAACTTAATCCCTAGTTGCCTCATTCCTTATCTATAAAATGGGGACAGTCTGGCGAAAGAAATGGCAAACCCCTCTATTAGCTTTGCTAAGAAAACCCCAGGGACAAAAAAGTCCATAGAATCAATTTGAGGTGGATACAGCTTAAACAATTGAAGAACAAAGAGCAACTATCAGATTTGTTGATTTGCTAAAGAAGTCAAAAGAATGCTGGCTGTTTCATTTTTAGGAAGCTTTATTTTAATTTGTATAATGTCAAATCTTGAATCCCTTTATCTTTTTTTTTAAAGGATGTTCCTTCTGGTTGGAGCTCCCAAAGCAAACACTACCCAACCAGGCATTGTAGAAGGAGGACAAGTGCTCAAGTGCAGTTGGTCTTCTAATCGCTTATGTCAGCCAGTGGAATTTGACTCAACAGGTAAATATGAGATAATTAACACTTAATTTAATATAATTCAGCTGCTAGATTTTAATAATTATTTTAAATTGAATAATTAACCCCTGTAAATAGGAATTTTTCCCCTTGAATATTTCTGAATTTTAAAAAGCACATTAAAATTTTTTTTCTTTTATTCCAACAAATATCCAAAGGGGGTATAAATATTCAATTTTCATTGAACTTCAAAAAATTCGTGCTCCCTATAGTATTTTTACTTCTCCATTCTGACCGAAATCAGTCTGTAGGCAGAGCAAAACATTATTTTGCATCCTGTGTGTGCCAGTTTAAAGTATTCTTTCATCAGCTACTAGTGAGAACTGTGCGAACAGGTATGAATCTTTCAAAGCTTTGTTTTGTGCTATTAAAACCAGTTAGGCATCTTTTTTTCACTCAAGAATATTTTTGAGATGAAAAAAGTGTTTAAGGCTTAAAAAATGTATGTCCTTATTCTAGTTTTTTTTGGAAATGGGAATTTTGTTGTTCTTATGACATCAGAGTATAATCCAGTGGGATATAACTCAGTGCCATTATTATGGAACTATAGAATAAGGTTTGGAAGGGAATAGAAAAATGATCAAATTTCACTTTACTTGGCTCTTGTAAGCAACAAAGTTGAATGAAAAGGAAACATGTGTATACATACACATAGGACTCAGTATGCACACAAATATTGGAAAACTTCATGAACCCTTCAAATTTTGTAATGTTTCTATGAGGCATAATTTTATATAAATTGGAATGGTATTGATTAGTTATCAAAATCTGCAATAGGATTTAATAGATTATGACTTTTAGCAAATGGCCTAAGTGAAGATAGCCCATGTTTCCATTTTATTTATTACTTTTTCTAGTTCCAAAATTCTATGTATGAATTAAAATTTTAGGAGTTCGGGAAGGACCATGTAGAAGAAAACACTGACTTTCCATTCAGGAGATTTTGATTCAAACCATGGAGTCAATATTAATTGAACATAGATCCTTAATTAATATTTCTTTTTTATTTGTTTGTATGCTTGATCATAAAAATAGTTTTCTATTAGTTTTTCCACTGGTTAGTAAAAAACACAGGATGTCTTTCCCCCCTCCTGTTTTAACCTATTTATATTACATCCTTTTTTCTCATATCTTCCTTTAGGCTAATATTTGGGAAAAACCAAGTATAGGTGAATAGGCTCAGTTTTTATAGCACATGAGGAAACACCTGTGAGTCAGAATGTTACAGGTCAGAACATGTGTGTTCAACAGAAGAATAGGTATACTTTTAAAAGGAAACACCACATTTCAGTTTTGGCAGGTTGAACTTGTTCAGATATGTTTGTTTATTTAGTTTCAGAGATTACTGTTCAGCAAAAGGTAATATAGGGACTATTCTTTCAAGCATTTGGCCCAGTATTCATTCAGCTAACTTACAGTTCAATGAAAATATGAATCTGGAAACAATCATTTATTACTTTCTTTATATTTTCAAAATGTAGTTTTAGCAGTTGGATACATTATTTGTTATGAGTTCTGAACCTGTTGGCAAGCAGGATTAAATATATTGAAAAATCAGTTTTTATTCCAGTGTTTGGACAATATCATGAAGCCCATGGATCACTTTTTAGAATAATACTTTTAAATGTATAAATAAAATGCCAAGAATTACAAAGAAAAACAATTCCATCAAATAGTAATAAAAATGTTTTTTAAAAAACCAGTTGAATGATCTTAGACTAAAATCCCTGTTCTAGAAAGAATTAATTTTGACCTTTCCTCAAAATAAATAAGTCAAGTAAACATGCAGAACCAATGAGATGTATGATTAGAAACTTTGAAACTTGATATTTGGCTAGATATTATGTAATAATTTTTAAACTAAAAATTTTCAGATACTGATTTCTAACCTCTTAGAATTTATATCTCAAAGAAGAGAAAAAAAAGTTTTTCATCCCATGTAGATTTTAAAATTCTCTATTTCTAATATAGGAGAATGTTTATATATAACTTTCCCAATATTTTACATAATTAAGATGAACCTGAGTATAAGCTGATATAGAATTTTTAACAAGCAAAGGAATCGGAAAACTTGATATAGAAGTTTTAACAAGTCAAAGGAGTCAAAAAAATGGTTTGAGACTTTTGAGGAAGGAAAAAAGAAACCATACATTAGCAATAAAGAATGTACATCTGTTGTGCTGATCAACAGTTTTATGGATCATTTTATCCTTTGAATGTTTACATGTACCCAGATGTTAAAACTTAAGTATAAATCATAACTAAGCTGTTTTCCCAGTGCTTGTCTGAACACATTGCCATGCACTGCTGCTTGAGGAAAATGTACTTATTGTTTTAAGATAACACATAGCATAGTTTCTTGGATTTTTAGGTTTGTTTTTTTTTTTGCAAGGCAAATGGGGTTAAGTGGCTTGCCCAAGGCCACACAGCTAGGTAATTATTAAGTGTCTGAGATCGGATTTGAACCCAGGTGCTCCGGACTCCAGGGCCGGTGCTCTATCCACTACACCACCTAGCCGCCCCTTCTTGGATTTTTAAAAGCATGTTTTTCCCTTCTTGATTTCAGAGACTTTTTTTTTTTGTCTTCCAGGAAATTTATTTGAGTTATAAGAACCATTATATACTTTCATTTTATTTTTGTGTGATAAAAGTAGGTCTGTATAAACCAATCAACAAGCACTTAAAACATAACAGTAAAGATAATTAAACTCAAACCAAAGTAGTTTTCCTTCATGAGTATATTGAATTAACAGTTTTATGCCCCAGCTCCCATTTGGATTGTATTTTCTGGTACTTTCTATTCCAAATGAACTAATTCAAAGACTTATTCCCTGAGTTTTCTTTATAATCATTAGGCAATGATTGCTATTTTTGGTGTTTACTAACCCGTCTTTACGATCCTCCACTATGATACCTCATGTTTAATCTTTCAACACTTCTTTTTCCTTTTCCCTTCTATCTCTTCTGTGTCCCTATACCTTTGGAACGTTGGTGGAAGTGGATTAATCAGAAAAATACCTGTATTAACATGTTAGGTGACTGTTATCTTCTCTCTCAGGTAATTTTACCCTGATTATATTGGACTTGTGGACCTATCAGTTTGAGTACTAGTACATACTAGAATCCATTCAGAGTTTCTCATTCAATTTGATTCTTGTCCATACCTTGCCATAAATTCTCAATAGAGGGTCTTTCCTAAACTTTGATAATTTTCCTTTAGATCTTTTGGCATTTTATAGATACCATTGTAGGATGCAACCTGACCATTGGCTATTCCCTCCTTTCTTCCATGAGCAACCTACCTCGGTTCTGAACATATGTTTATTTAACTGAATGATATCCTCTATGCCGATTCACACATACATATTTATATACTTAACACAGAGGCACTTGATTACTCTGTGGGTCATTTGAAATTTTGATTTTTCATAGGCTATGATCACTCCTGTAATTTATTCAGTCATAAAGAAATAGTATGTGAATACTTTTTAAAAAAATTTAATAGATGGAAAATTTTGTTTTCATTTTATTTAAGTGGAAATGAGGAATTCAGATACATTTGCATAAAAAATGATGCTGTATAATAAATATGAATTTCCTAAATATTAACATAAACCAATTTAATTACATAAAATTTCCCTGAGAAATTATTAAATATTCATTGATTCAATATATTGCACTAGAAAAGAATTAAAGGCATTCTTTTTAAAAACATTATGAATCTTTTTAACTTCTTTTTTAATTTTAAAAATGCTCTATTTGAATACTTTTTTGAAGAACTTTTCTCTTACCAGCTTGAGACTGAGAAAAATTAATATTATGCCATGCCATTTAATAAGCAACATTACCCTGTGATCCATCCTTTAATTCATTTGTCAGATCCCACATTTGAAGGACAGGCAGTTTCCTGAAGGGTGTGATCTAGTAGATCCTGGCCTCAAGGCATCTGTTTATTAACCAGTTTGGGTTGAGCCTCTCCCAAATGGGACCCTCATGGACAGAACCAGTTTGAACCTAGGGGACAAATTTCCTATCTTTGTTTTCTAATCAGAGTTAAGGTTAACTTGATCCACATGGATAGACTAAATGGGGAAAACCTCATTGAGATGAGTTGTTTTTCTAGCCAAAATTGCTAGAGTTAACTGGGTCTTATAAAGCAACAAGCATTCCTCAAGTGTCAAAGAGGGGTATAATCTAGTCACATCTGAAGGACAATCCATTTTCCCTAGCTGCACACTAAACGTATCACCTGAGGATTAGTTCCACCACTATCCCACCAAGATAAAGTGATAGGGAGGGATGTAGTGGATAGAGCACTAACCCTGGGTCAGGAGGACCTGAGTTCAAATGCTACCTCAGACATTTAATAATTACTGGCAGTGTGACCTTTAGCAAGTCACTTAATACTATTGCCTTTCAAAAAAATAGAAAAAATAAATAGGGAGGAGCTGAGAACTCTTTTTTTATTAAAGATTTTATTTGAGTTTATAATTTTGCTCCATCTTACTTCCCTCCCCATCCCCCACAGAAAGCAATGTCAGTCTTTACTTTGTTTCCATGTTGTACATTGATCCAAATTGAATGTGATGAGAGAGAAATCACATCTTTAAGGAAGAAATAAAAAGTATAAGAGATAACAAGATCAGACAATAAGATATCTGTTTCTTTTTTCTAAATTAAAGGGAATAGTCCTTGAACTTTGTTCAAACTCCATGGCTCTTTATCTGGATACAGATGGTATTCTCCATTGCAGACAGCCCAAAATTGTCCCTGATTGTTGCACTGATGGAATGAGCAAGTCCATCAAGGTTGAACATTACCCCCATGTTGCTATTAGAGTGTAGAGTGTTTTTCTGGTTCTGCTCATCTCACTCAGCATCAGTTCATGCAAATCCCTCCAGCCTTCCCTGAATTCCATCCCTCCTGGTTTCTAATAGAACAATAGTGTTCCATGACATACATATACCACAGTTTGCTAAGCTATTCCCCAATTGAAGGGCATTTACTTGATTTCCAATTCTTTGCCACCACAAACAGAGCTGCTATAAATATTTTTGTACAAGTGATGTTTTTACCCTTTTTCATCATCTCTTCAGGGTATAGGCCCAGTATTGGTATTGCTGGATCAAAGGGTTTGCTCATTTTTGTTGCCCTTTGGGTGTGAGTTGAGAACTCTTAACCCACTTCATAATTAAAATACCTACAAATTGAGATTGCTTTGTCTTTGCCAGAGGAAGTCAAAAAATCCATTACTGTAAGACAATAAAAAGAAAGACCTAGATTTTAAAGACTCTATTGTCAGTGGCCGCTAGGTGGCATAGTGGATAAAGCGCCAGCCCTGGAGTCAGGAGTTCAAATCTGGTCTTAGACACTTGAGAATTACTTAGCTGTATGGCCTTGGGCAAGCCACTTAACCCCATTTGACTTGCAAAAACCTAAAAAAAATGACTCTACTATCCCTCACTCTGATTGAAACGACCCCAATATATTGGTTACCTACTAGCCTAATAAATTCATTGATCATGTTTGGAACTTTGTCTCTCAGAATTTCTATGACAACTGTCCTTTATTATCAGGTAGTTTTCCTATGTTAACATAAGATATCATGCCCAGAGAATTGCCTTAATTTGTACTTTTGTATAATTTCATTCATGACAAGGTAATTAAAAGTAATCTATAGTTTCTTAGATTGAGTTCAACCCTTACTCTGCATCTTGTTGTTTCATTTGTGATACAGTGTGCATTCTTGTTGGTGCATTTCCTGAAGTGTAGATGTTCTTGATGACTTCATATTCTTAAATATTTTTTTCTACTTTGCCATGTGGCATTTCAGGTATTGGGTTATTAAGAGTACTTAGTCAGAAATTTCATGTAATTGATGATGGTTTGTATATTGGAAAATCTGTTACATGTGCTTGTTTTACTCTTTCCAGTTTCCTTTTCAAATACCAAGTGATGTTTTGGCATAATTGAGTCTCATTAAAAACTTTCTGCCAGCTTCTTTCCCTCTTTTTAAAATGTTTTGGGTTTTTGAAAGAGAAACAGCATTATTTATAATCTTCTGCCATCCTTTTACAACTTGGCAAATGTACTCTAAGCCAGTGCTACCCTAAGACAAGGTTGCCATAACTTTATATATTAAAATAAATGAATGTTTAAAAGGTTTGTAATGATTGATGTAAATTACAGGATTTTTAAGATATCACCTTTGTGGGATTTCCATGTGTTGATCTTTCAAATCATAGGTGACATTCTGCTTATTCATAGAGCTAGATCTTCTTTCAAGGAAGAAAGGGATAGGCTACTTTCACTTTTTTATAACATGGTGTTTATTGTTTATTCTTGTTTATAACAAGAATAATATTATTTTTCAATAGAATAGAGAATAATAGAATAATAGAAAGAGGAGGAGAAGAATGTAATGCTGTCATTTCACAGATAAGAAACCCTATGCCCTGGGAAAAAAAATTAACTTTCTCAGCATCAAAGAAGCAATTAGTGTTGGGGCCATGTCTGAAACACAGCTTTTCAATCTGCCAATCCAGTGCTCATAACCTCAAAAATAGATTTCTATAAAAATGTGATCAAGTTTTGACTGGATTTTTACAATATGAGTGATCATTTTGTGAATGCAGGAAAGAAAGGTAAACCAAATCAGTTGGTAATTTTAATTATTTCAGTGGTAGAATTTTTTGATTATTTTTACTTTTCTAAATTATAAATTATTAAAATGCTTAATTTTTCCTCTTGATTTTATTTTCTATTATTATTTCTAATATATGTGATATTATTTTATGAAGGGTTTTTTTAAATTGGCTCCACAGATTTACTTGGATTTCAGAGATTTTAGAATTGGAATATAAAAAAATTACATCTTCATTTTCACTAACTTTTAAGTGAAATAAACATTTCTTTCAATTATTTATTAAAAATTATTCTGAAAATTGGTCCATAGGTTTCACCAGACATCCAAAGGGGATTCCTAGATAGAAAAAATGTTTACCCTAGATTTAGAGAAAATTTTGAACAGTAGGGTTCTTTAAAACAAAAACACACACACACACACACACACACAATTTCTAACAATAGATAAATCTATAAAAGATTTGCATTTTGACCTATTGTAGTATATAATGTGAGATATTAGTCTTTGCCAAGTTTCTACTAAACCACTTTTCAGTTTTGCTTGTTCGCCTACACTTGAATTTTGGGGTATTAAAAAAACTCTAGATTATTATTGCCACTTACTACTGTGTATTGTGGACCTAATCTATTCCAATGATAAACCACTCTATATTTTAACCAATATCAAATTATGTTAATGATGGTTGTTTTGCAATGTGGTTTGATATCTGGTACTCCTAGACTGTTTTATGCTAAATTGTTAAAAAGGGCATTTGTTACTCTTCCTCCAATATAAATACATGATGCTTTTCTCATTTCTCATATAACTTAACATATTTAACTGCTAAATAGAGGTGGAGAACCCACAGGAGAATATTCTGTTAATAAGATAAAAAGGGAAAATTTGTAAATGAGAAAAGTCATGCAGAGAAGTTTAAAAAGTTAACAATTTCCTCAACATTTATGTTCATGAGAGGTCCAGAAGAAGAAAGGATATCTCCTTTTTTTTGGATATTTTATTTTTTTTTTCCAATTATGTGTTATGGAAGTTTCTCAGCATTCATCCACTACACAATTATCTTTTTTAACTTAAATAATCAGGTTTATTAATAATCAAATAATTTTATGATACATAATCAAATATGATTAAATAGGGTAACTAATCTTATTGCTGATGTTGATATTGTATTTCCTAAGTTGTATGTTTATTAGTCAATACCCCTTTTTTAAAATTTTTTTAATTTTTTAAGGGTCTAGATTTATTTTATAGTATTACAAAAATTTTGTTATAAGAATATACATAAACCCCCCTCCTCCCCCAAGAAGATGAGAAACCTCAAGAACAGTGAGAGAAAGAGAAACAAATTTACTTCAATCTTTGTTCAGATTCCAATGACTGTCTCTGGGGGTTACACAATTTTCTACCACCTCCCCTTTCCTATTCTCCTTGATGGCAAATAGTTCAGTAAAAGCTGTACGTATACTTTTGTGTTTAACATTGACATATATGTGTGTGTGTGTGTGTGTGTGTGTGTGTGTGTGTGTGTGTGTGTGTGTGTGTATTATTCATTTTGTGTATGAAGAATAAGGACTAAACAAAAAGAAAGAAAAACCATGGGATAGGAAGAAAACACATAAGAGATAGTTTTTAAAGAGTGAATTTAATATCACTTCAGATTCTGTGAGTCTCCTCCCCCATGTGGATGGCATTGTCTATAATAGGTCTTCAGGGTTTTGAACAGCTCTTTGAACTGCTGAGAGGAGCTGCATCTACCACAGTTGATCAACTCACAGTGTTATTGTTAATGCATTCAATATTCTCTTGGTTTTGCTCACTTCACTCAGCATCAGTTTATGTTCTTTCCATCCTTCTTTAAAGTCTGACTAGTCATCCATTCTGACCATAAGTACATCTCCTTAACAGACCTAATCATTTGTGCCATAAAGCTGCCAAATGTTTAATGAAGGAAGTCAAATCTGAAAAATCCTAACAAATCAGAAAGTGGATCGAAGGTATTAGATACTCTTGTGTGATCGCATATTCTGTCATTTGTCTAGGATTCTCATTGAATATATACTGATTCTACCATACCTTGGTCCTCTTGTGCTTCATAGTAAAGCTTATTAATGTCTTGAATTTTTATTTATTTTATCATTTATTATACCCCAAGCCAATGCTATATTCTGTAAAGGAAGTAAATACAGTTTTTTTCTAAATCACTGTAAATAAGGTACAGTCAAAGAAAAAGTGAGAAATAAATTACCTAAATAAATATTTAATAACTAAATAAAATAACCCTAAATAAATCTTAAATTTTTATGAATTCAGAGATAAGTGAAATGTATATATATTTACTAAGATAATGACTTTCAATTGCTTGCATAATCTAAATTTCCAAATGAAGATTTTGTCATTAAAATGCTTTTGCATATAGTACAGATGTTGTTCAATTTCTAGGTAAGATATAATAATACATTTTTGGATTATTAACCACTATGCATTTGTTAAGAATGCCTCTACTTTGCCAAGCATTGTTTAAAGTGCTAGAGATACAAAAACAAAAATGGTAAGTTTCTTCTCTTCAAAGAGCTTATAGTCTTTTGGAGGTGAAAAAGATGTCCATATATTTATATCTAGATTATCTATCTATCTATCTATCTATCTATCTATCTATCTATCTGTCTGTCTATCTATCTAAAATTATTTAAAATAGATCCCAGTAATTTTGGGGATAGGGAGGTAATACCACTCACTAAAGATGAGGAAAGGCTTTATTTAGAACAGGGCTGTCCAAAATGCAACCCGTAGGCTGCATATGACCCGTGATTTTTTTAGGACCCCCTTTGGATTTAGTAAATACTATAATAAATGAAGCTAGTTACTTGCAGAGCTCTCACTAAAATGACAAATCAAAATATATTGTCTATTCTTTCAATAAAAACTTAAAAGTAAGGTTGAACAGTCTTGATATAGAATATGAGAACCAGGTTGAATCTTAGAGGACCTCGGTATTTTAAGAGATATCTGTGAGGAAGGAGTTTGTTCTTGACATGAGGAATAACCAGTGCAACAGTATAGAGAGAAGTGATGAAGTTTCTTTCCTAAGAAATAGTAAAAGGCCAATTAGGTTGGCTCTATAAGCGACTAACTTACTCAGAATAATAGAGTTTGTAGTTCACCTGTGTTTAGATTCTGAGTCCTTGATAGATAGACTGTTCCATATATATTACTATCTATTTCTCTGCTTATTTCTTGTTAGAATTATAAAAATATTAAATTTTAGTAAAATGTAATTTTTTTAAAAAGTTTTTTTTGAATTATAAAGTTTTTATTTATTTTGAGTTTTTCCCCCCAATCTTAATTCCTTCCCCTCACCACCCACAGAAGGCAATTTGCCAGTTTTACCATTGTTTCCATGGTATACATTGATCCAAATTGAATGTGATGAGAGAGAAATCACATCCTTAAGGAAGAAACATAAAGTATAAGAGATAGCAAAATCAAACAATAAGATATCAGTTTTTTTCCCCCTAAATTAAAGGGAATGGTCCTTGAACTTTGATCAAACTCCACGGTTCTACAGTATTCTCCTTTGCAGACAGCTCAAAATTGTCCCTGATTGTTGCACTGATGGAATGAGTGAGTTCATCAAGGTTGATCATCACCCCATGTTGCTGTTAGGGTGTACGATGTTTTTCTGGTTCTGCTCCTCTCACTCAGCATCAGTTCATACAAATCCCTCCAGGCTTCCCTGAAATCCCGTCCCTCCTGGTTTCTAATAGAACAGTAGTGTTCCATGACATACATATACCACAGTTTGCTAAGCCATTCCCCAATTGAAGGACATTTACTTGATTTCCAATTCTTTGTCACCACAAACAGGGCTGCTATGAATATTTTTGTACAAGTGATGTTTTTACCCTTTTTCATCATCTTTTCAGGGTATAGACCCAGTAGTGGTATTGCTGGATCAAAGGGCATGCACATAAACAAAAGATTTTTTTTAAAAAAATGCACTCTTTCATAACTAATATAATTTGAATATCTTTAATATACTGTAGCAAATTCTTCCCCCTCTTTAAGTTTAAAAGAAATAGAGATCATGTGATCCAAGACACTGATGTAGGAGGGAATTTTGTCTTAGATGGCAAGTTTGCTTTCATTTCTAACTTCAGAATAGTATTTATGCTTTAAGGAACCAATAGAAACAAGAAAGAAACTACAGCCTAAAATTTTCTTTGAAATTTAGTTTTGAAGTGTGTTCACTGTTAATCTTCTGTCCAGTTTCTGGACTCTTGCTAGTTTTATTTCTTGCAATCTGAAATGAAGAAAACCAGGACTAGAAAGTAAAAACTAAAGTCTGTCTTCCCTTTATGCTATAACTCCTGGTATATGATGATTGAGCCTGAAATATCATAGCTATGTTTTTCAACTAAGAGATGTTTTCTTGGATTTGTGAAGTCTCTAGCAAGTGTTTTCATGCAACTGTCAGATTTTGCATAAATAACTGTAGAACTATTGACAAAAATTTTTTCTAACCTAATTTGAAATTTAGTAACCATTCTTTTGTCTTAGTAGTATGAAGTGTACTTTAAAAGGATCCGGAGGAGTTAGTGAAAGTGAAAATATCATATCAGACCATGAAATTTATTTATTTGAGGCAGAGGTAAATCCTTGAATGGTGGTGGTAGTGAGAGAAAACATTTTTAATTCAACTAAATGTGTATTTTTCTGTATAAGGCCTAAGTGATAATTTATAAAAATTTTAATTTGGAGATCAATAATTATCTCCTTCCCCCCAAATAAATATTCAGAAGTGAAAATTGTATTGTAGCATATTTGTGTGCCATTTTTGCATATATGTATGTTTGTATATATATATATATATATATATATTTCTTACCTAATAAATATTGTAAAACACCTGATAAATATTGTAATAAATAAATATGATATTCTATATCAAGACTGTCCAACTTTACACCTTAATATTGTTTTTGCTAAATTTTTTTGATATTATGCTTCTATCATCTTTTTTGTTGTGCTGCTATTCTGCTAATGCTACTTAAAAACAATGATTCATAAGAAAGTATTTATAATAAATGTTACCATATTAAATATTGATAATTTCAAAGCTATATGGAACAAAGTCATTTCTGAATACAGGACCCTAACAGGAGAAATTAAAATCATTTACAGACTTGGTGAATAGCAAAACAGAACCCAGGATTAAACATGTATTTCTGAATAGGGTTATACATACATATACTATATTTATACATGTGCATGTGTATGTATATATATATGTTACATGTATAGTGGAAAATTTTTTTCAGTCATTTTAGTATCTAGTTTCAAATATGTTTTCCACTTAAAAATGTTATCCCTAATTTAGTTTATTATTCCTAATGTAGAATTTTAAATTTATAGGTTAGTTAAAAAATTTTCAGTTCAAAACCCTCATTTTATGGATTAAGATATTGACACCTACTGTGTTGAATGGTATAGAGAATTAATTAGAGAACAGTAGAAGACTTGTCTAGCTGTAGTAAGAACCCAAATGGGCTAGAAAAAATATATTTGTTGTGCATCCAGGCAATATTGTTTCTGTGGTTTTTTTTTTTGGCAAGGCAGTGGGGTTAAGTGATTTGCCCAAGGTCACACAACTAGGTATTTCTTAAGTGTCTGAGATCTGATAACCTTTCATGTTATTCCTCCTGACTCCAGGTGCTCTATTCACTGCACTACTTAACTACCCCCTCAATTTCATTTCTAACTTCCTCCAGCTCTCTTCTAGAGCTGACTAGGAGTTCAAGAGTCACTTAGTGGGAACAGTCCAGGGTTGGGATTTGGTAAGGAATGATTGACAATTGAAAAGTGGAGTGGGAAGGAATTCAAAAGCTGAAGATTATGTAGAATTGGAGTGGTTCAACCAGAGGTCAAGATAGTGAAGAATTAGATTCTAGCCATTGCCCAGTTAATGGTCTGGGAAAGTACTGAGTAATGGAGGGGATGGAGATTGCAATTAGGGTCTATTAGCCATAAGGAAAGATGAGATCATAAAATATTTTGTTTGGTTAAAGGCATTTCAGAATTTGCAAACATAGAACATAGAGATGATGGCAATGTCAAGGATAACATTCTTGGGTATAGGTGAGGGATAGTGGAAGGATGGGTCATGGGAACAGAGTAGATTGAAAAAACTGAGAAGTCAGGATATTTGAGGGAACAAACATTAATATGCATTTTGAAATCATCTAGTAGGAGACCAGAAGTTGAAGTGCAGATAAATTTTCACAGTGTGATTCTCAAAGGAGAAAAAGATCCTGAGTAGGAATGGTAGAAGGAGAGTATGGAAGGGGAAAACAGAAGCAATATGCATTCTCTTATCTACCACTGTGACCAATGAGTTGAAAGGGCCAGGTCTCAATATGTAAGATATAAAGATCCAGAAAGGCTGATATCTATCCATTTGTCTTTTCTTATTCATTTGCATTATAGTTTTATGATTTTTATTTCTAAAGTTGATTAATTTCCACTTGGCTATGACTACTAAATTCATAGGTTTATATATACCCTTCCCATTATTTTCCTGTTAGTTATTAACTGTATGGGGTGGTAATAGGAAGATGATTTTCAATTTAAAGGAAGCTTTTCCATAATGAAAAGTCAATTTTTAAAGTTTAGGTAAGATTTTAATTTTTTTTGGAAGGACAACTGTAAATGGAAATTTTATATTAAATTGAATTTTAAAGCTGGAGACAACTTTATTTTCAGTCAACTGGGAATGCTTTAAAAATTGTTCTAATATAAATATTTAGAGAAGTATACATCTTGTTTGCCATTGTGACAGATATTTGTTCCAGAGAGGCCTATTTTCAAAGACCTTCAGTATGATCTTTACTAATATGAGGAATATTGATGCTTTCCATTCCTTTAATAGTCTACTTTTTTCATGTTATTCCTTGGGAATCTGGCTTGTGATACAATTGACAAATCAGCCAAGAGAATGATGTGATGGGAAGTGTAATGTTTGGGAAGAATGCCAGTGATAAGCCTGAAGAATTTAAATGCTCCTAGATGTATGAACTAAAGTTTCTTTGGTATTAAAAAAATTAGAAATAAACATCAACCTATAAGCACTGTGGGAACTAAAGCCTTATTTCTAAGGGCATGTATCTTTTTTAAAAATAGACACTACTTTCCTTTCATATAGAATTTAATAATCCAAAAGACTAAGTGATTATAGAAAGTCCATTACAAATGCAAGAGTTTGAAGGCTATACCTTCTAGTCCAGCTCTGTTCAGTGGTATAGAAAAAATGATTCAGAATTTCAATCTTGAAGGTCAGTAGTCCTTTCTAACTTAATAAATGTAAGGAGCAAAGACTCCTAGTAACTTCTTGTGAACATAAAAGCATGAGAACATACTTTTACCTTTTAGAGAATATCTCTACACCAACCCTGGAATCAGGATCACCTGAGTTCAAATCAGGCCTCAGACACTTACCAACTCTGTAACTGCAATTGTCTCAAAAAAAAAAAAAGGATCACTATCTATAAATTCCTCAAGAATCTGGAAAGCAAAAGAAAAGGATAAAAAAAAATTAAGATTGTTTGATCCCTTCTCCTGTGCTATTGCACTTCTAAGTTCAAAGTTGGGACATATTATCTAAGAAAAAAGATATGTAATTTGAAAATTCTTCAGTGGATCCTTGATCTCTTGGTTTTGGGTCCTTTTTCAACACTGCTTAAGTCCATTATAATTGATCCACCCAATGTGCTGATAGTTTTCCTCCAGTTTTCTTGTTTTTGTTCAGTCAGCTTTATTTTAAAGTTGAGAAACTGAGGCAAATGGGGTTAAGTGACTTTTCTCAGGGTCCTACACATAGCAAGTACCTGAAGTCAGATCTAATTTGGATCTTCCTGACTCCAGGCCCAGTGCTCAAGGCACAGTGCCAGTCAACTGCCTAGTTTCTCGAAGCTATCTATCACTTATCATTGTTTCCATTTTGCTCCCTGGAAATCCTAGACAGTATGATCCCAAGTCTATAAGATCTGCCATGCTTTGAACTTCTGATTAGACCAAAATTTTGGTGTGATTGTTAAAAAATTTTCATAGTGTCTCTAGCACCCTCCTAACCAACAATGTAAGATATTTTAACTTTATAATTTTGGGGGAAATAATTATTAGATTAGACCAGGGATAAGTTCCAGAATTATTTCTACTAATTAATACTAATGAACTATGAAACTGCATGGATAAAAATCAGTTTTAAACTGTTGAACTTCTACCAGTTTCCTCTGGATGCCAGATGAGATATCTGAGTGAGGTTTTACAACCCTGCAGGACCTTCCTCTGGTCAAATCCTTAATTAACTTCATTTAACTGTACAAATGTACAATTTTCCTGTACATTTACCTGTATAAATGTAAATGTACACTTTTCCTGTACATTTACCTGGTCTGTACAATTGTCATGTTTGCTCCATCATTCTGGACTTCTTTCTCCACTATCCCACACAACCACTTTTAACTTTCTTTTGTGGTCTTTTCTCATTAGAATATAAGCACTCTGAGATCAAAGACTTTCTTTGCTTATATTTATAATCTCAACACTTTTGCACAAAATACTGCCATAGAGAAAGTAATTAGCATCTGCTTGTTGACTTGACCTATTGGCATCTTGTTTCTATGTTAATTTGATAAATAAGACTTAGAAATGTGAAAATCAAATAATATTGGTATTTGATAGAGGAAGTTATTACCATAACTTTACTTTAGAATCCATGGAATTGTATTTCTTAAAGAATTTTCTTTTCATGAAAATCATCTACCAAATTAAAATATTTTCTTCATCCCTAGAGTAACAAAATACAGCAGACTTAGTAATTTCTACTATAAAATCTTTTATAAAGATTGAACTCTAGTTGAGGCTTACATGGGTCCTGCCTTTCTGCTAGTAAAACTTTTGCACAGCTGTGGTTCAAAAATCAAAAGAATTGACACAAGATACACTGAGACCTTATCAAATTCTCAAGTCACAGTCCTTTTTATCTTTTTTTGTAGAGATAGAATGAAGGGGTAATTGTTAATGGGAATTGCAGGAAGAAATAGATTCTTTTGAATTTATTGCAAGAAGATAAATCTAATCCTGTTTAATTAATTTTCACTTACCTTAAAATATAGTGAAATGATGTTCATTCAAGAAGACTAAAAAATACTTCTCATAGGAGAGCAGAGAGGTGAATAGTCTTAATAGATGCCCTCTTTTATTCATAGAAAAATAAATCATTGAGAAAATGCTCTTAGAAGAAAAAAATCTGTAAGGGAAAGGACCTAACAAGTGATTATGACAGATAGTTAAAGGTACCAAACATATGCCAGGTCCAATATGTATGTTATGAATTACCTATTTTCTTTTACTTGGAGAATTATTGGGGAGTGGTGTTGTTTTAAAAAGCCATGTCATTTTTTTTCCAGAGCAAAAAAATGTGTTCATTGACCTAGATCATCTCAGAGTTGGCCGGAGTCGTTCAGATTGTACACATGCATGCATTATGTAGTACTAAAAGGAAACCAAATGTTTTGCAATACTTTATGACTTCCATACAGATGGACTACAATATTAATTAACTCGTATTTTTCACTTATCCTTGTTTCATTTAGTTTAAAGAGAAAGTGAAGCTCCTTTGTACTCCCAAAGGGTATTCTTTGTGCATTGGAAAAGAATAAGAAATTTTGATCTCTGAGTGGTAAATAAATATACTTCTTTTCATAAAAGTTGTGGAATCAATTGCCACTAATTCTGTAGCTAATTAATGTCAGGTTTCTCTGCCAATGATTTTTCCTTTTTTTTCCTTTGTATCAGAAGTGATAATGACTGATGTTGATGTAATTTTCATTGTCTTGAGATCATTATTTGTCAGTTCTCATTACTGTACCTATTATTAAAAAAAAGTCTAAAGAATGTTCCCCCCATGCACTTTATTTTTTCAAGCATTGGAGAATGAAAGGTCTATTTACAGCAGCAATGAAAAAAATTGCTGATATTAGGAATTTTAAAATAGAAAACCTCACAAATCAAAATCTCTTGCCATATATTTTGTAAATTTCTCTATTAAAATCATTTCCCAGGTTTTTTTATATTTTTCATAAAATATCTGTTATGGACATCTAAATTTTGATGCAGGACTATAATTATAGATTTAGAATGTGGAAAAAACTTTGTTTCCTAAATATTCTATTTCAAAACTCATATCAGAGAGTATTGGAAAGAATAGGGAGACCATTACCTTCTACTTCTTTTACATCTTTTGGTTCTCTCTTTCAGAATAAGTGAACCTTTCAAACAATGCAGAGCTTTGTGTGAATGCCAGGTCTAGTACGCTGGCATGAGGTTCTCTTTCAGTGACCCACTATTTTTCTTTTTCTTTCTTTTGTGCAATAAGTCCTTCTCAAAAGAACACATTACAGAAGAATATGAGGTGAATTTGCAAAATACTCCCACAAATATACTATGTATGGTGAAGGTATTGGGGATCATTGAAAGAACTGAGCAGTACAAGCCTGGATATATTTTGGAATATAGGTATTAGAAAACCCAAAACAGATGAATAAATGGTCAAGTGGCAAAATGAGATGAGCATAACAGAAATTTGAGGGAGTATTTCATCCTGGTGTAATTAGAAAATTGGATTTGTAGTTAGATAACCTGGATTTGAATTTTATTTCTATTCTCCCACCTGTGTGGGGCAAGTTTTTAACTTCTCTTGTCTTACATTTTCTCATCTGTAAAATGAACGCCTTGGAAATAAATGGGCTCTTATGTCCTTTCCAGATTTAAACACATGATTTTATTACCCTGTCACTAACTGTCTATATGCCATGGGAATTAAACATGAAAATAAAATATAATATCAAAAATGAGGGATAGTTTATGGTATGATATGAGTCTTGAATTGGACTTTGAGAGGAAAGACTAAACATTTGTTTCAGCTTCTCAAATAAGAAAAAAATTTACCTTAAATTTTATCCTTGATGCGATGAGTTAATATGACACCAGTCACATTGTTCCTGCCTTTAGTTGACTCTGATAGTTTCAGTATGAATTTGAGAATACCTATATATATATATATATATATATATATATATATATATATATATATATATATATACCTTTAAAAAGTTACATTTTTTTTGTTAATCTAGAGGCCAGAAAGTACAATTCCTAATCTACTGAAACAAAGGGTGCATTTTTATGAAAATGTCTTAAATTGCATGTACTCAAGTAGATTAGCTCACAAACTCTTTTCAATCCATAGATATTTAAGGTTGCCTCAGTTTGCTCCTTAGGGACAGTAATTTGGTGTAAATCTTTCCAAGAACTAATTCATGTTGTATTTCTTATATTTTAGTCATGTTAGGAAAAAATGCCTCCATCTGTTTTTGGATAATACAGAACGGAAAGCAAGTCTTACAAAAGGAATATATTTGTGGTCTTTTCAAGCCAATAATGACAAAATATTTAGGGCTTTTTCTGATTATTAAGTCATAATCATAAAATATGTAGCCAACTTTTTTGAGTAAAACATTACAGTATAGATAGAGATTTCCATTGGACAAACTTTTCTTTCTTTTTTTGTTTTTAAAGGCAGTGGGATTAAGTGACTTGCCCAAGGCCACACAGCTAAGTAATTATTAAGTGTCTGAGGTTGGATTTGAACTCAGGTACTCCTGACTCCAGGGCTGGTGCTCTATCTACTGTGCCACCTAGCTACCCTTAGAGAAACTTTTAATTCAAGTAAATAAACATTTTAGAATCCCTTAATGGTAGCATTATGTTTTGGACCATTGCTAAAAATTGTTCTGATACAATAAGTACTGACTCAGTGAATATTGGCATATTGCTAGAGACCTGAGAATAGTGGTAGAGATCCTTAGAATTTGTTGAATTTGGAAATGGGCATTCCATTATATGGGGAGAAAATGTGGATGGATTTAATTCAAATCAGTACTTCAAATACTGTTTAAGTATGTATTTTGTCTAAGGTAACTTGGTATAAATAGATTACCCACTCTTAGAGTCAAAAAAATCTACATATTACACATCCTATTTCTCTTTTCTGTGTTTATAAATTTTTTAAGATCATAAGTTACAAATAGTGGATAATTTATATCAGTTGAGGGAATTTTTAATCATAATTTTTCTTTGACGATAAAATCCTGGATCTATTAAATCACTTCCCTTTCTCATGCCCTCATGTGCAAAACACTGATTTCATATCATATTAATATGTATATGCATTATTTTGAGAAAGACTGCTCCATCAAAGGTAAAACTGCTGCCAGTACCTTGCATCATCCTTAAAATTGTAATTTTAGATTAAAATTGTAATTGTAATTAAAATTTTCTTGATAGTTTATTTTTAAAGACAGAGTCTAGTTTCTGAGATATATAATTTATAAGTGATGAGTAGAGCCCACTCTACAGATACCAAATTGGCTAAAACACACATTTTAGATCTGAATTAGTCTGGGGGAATTGTTTCCGTTGGCCCAACTCCTAAATTTCTGAATTGACTTGTTAGGGAGAAAACCAGGAATGCTGGTTATTTCTAGAGGTCAATATCTACTCAAAAGTCTAGTAGTTCCAAATCAAAGAATGCCCTATAACTGAATAATGAACAATGATTCAGCTCTAAGTTAAGTGGTCTTAGACATAAATCAAATACCCTTTTATTTTCCACCTCAGGCTGTCGGCTAGATTGTCATTTATTATCAGAATGAAACAAACACTAGAAAAATCTAACTCATTGCAATTATTGTAGCATTTAATCTCAAAGGTTTTTTTTTGTTTTGTTTTGTTTTGTTTTTTAGTTTTTGCAAGGCAAATGGGGTTAAGTGGCTTGCCCAAGGCCACACAGCTAGGAAATTATTAAGTGTCTGAGACCGGATTTGAACCCAGGTACTCCTGACACCAGGGCCAGTGCTTTATCCACTACACCACCTAGCCACCCCAATCTCAAAGGTTTCTAAAAGACTTAGCATTGTAAACTTTCCCCCATTTTAATTTTTAGATTTCATTGGTTAGGAATTTCACTTACTTTAAATAGAGATTGAGTGCAAAGTTTGCATATACTTATACTTAAGAGGAAACACTTCTCTCTAGTAAATAATTCTAGTTTAACTGTAAACCAAATTCCAGGAGGGTTGTTTAAATCACTTTACTTCTGGAAATAGTCTCATTCTAAAGCAATTAATGTTTTTGTCATTGACATTCTTGGCATATATTCCTAGAATTGGGTCACTTCTCTTCTATTTCACACAACTTGATTATTCTTGGTGTAATGAACTTGAAGTCAAGAAGACCTGAGTTTGAATCCCACCTTTGGCACTAAGTGATTTTAGGTTTTTGCAAGGCAAATAGGGTTAAGTGGCTTGCCCAAGGCCACACAGCTAGGTATTTATTAAGTGCCTGAGAACGGATTTGAGCCCAGGTACTCCTGACTCCAGGGCCGGTGCTTAATCCACTGCACCACCTAGCCGCTCCTGACTGTATGATTTTGGACAAATCACTTAACCTCTTTCTGTCTCAATTTCATAAATTGTAAAGTAGAGACAACAATAGCTCCTCTCTTAGCATTGTTGGATGCATCAAATGAAACAACACATATAAAGTGGCTCATAAATCTTAACGTGATATTATAAACGTTAGTTATTGCTATTATTACTTGTCTTAGATTACCTAAAGTTCTATCAGGAATTTTAGGACAGAAATCATCTCTTAATCATCTTTTTATGCCCTTTACACAATGCATAACAGGAACTATTTGCATAAAATGCTCAGTTAGTACTGAAGGAATGCAATGAATGAATATATTCATAATCTTAGCTTTATTGCATAGAGGTGAATATAATATATTTCTTGTAGGGTAGTTTATCATCCATGTCTTACTGATTCAAATAGCAGTATAATATAGTACAAAGATTACTAAACTAAGGGAAAACATGTGTTAATTCTCGCTCTGCTATTATACTGTGACCTGGAACAAGACTCTTCCAGCTAAATAATGTGCGATTAATAGCTTAGATTGCCTTTTTCCACTACACACCAGTTAGAACATGCATGCCTTTCAAGCTTCTCTAGAAATTTGGATTTTGCCATCATGTACAGATTTTGGTGATCCCTCAAGCTCAAATTTTGCTTGAATTTAGTTCAACAGTTTTATACTTTTTTACCCATAAGTGTAGTATATGCATTTTAGCTAATTTATAATGGAATTTTATAGTGAGTATAGTAGAGTCAAGCTCATCACTATGTATATATTTGAGTGGAATAAGGTGTTCTTGTTTCTTTTCCCCTTTTTCTATACTCTTTTAATTGGAAAGAAGTCATTTGCTCCTATTATTTCAACTATAATTTAGAGAAGTTATAATTTGTAGACTCTCAAATTTGTAAAGTGTTATGTTCTGAGAACACCAACAAGGGGAGGTAGTGTTCCATAGATTCCTTAAGAATCACATACCAACTTTGAGGAAATGTATCGCATTAAAATATTTGTTTGTCCAACAAATTATTAAGCATCAACTGTGTATATAACAACAGCCTTATTTTTCAAGATACAATATTACATTTCCAGCACAAAACCAAATCAATATGCATAATTACCTTATTCAGTGAAACTGAGTGTTACTTAAAATTGGGCAATTTATGTTTTCTTAGAACTTGCATTAAAACTTTTTTTGAGATATGAGTGATTTAGATCAGCTCTGTGTGTTTTGAGAATTTTCCCCAGTCATATGCCAATTTTGGTCTGTCCCATGAGGCTAAACATGACATAACATAATCCAGGAGAAAAGCCTCAGAAGGATTCCATATTAGTGGCATATTTTGGCCAAACTTGGCATAAAAAAATCTTAGGGAGAGAAAGTCCCAGAAAAGGGATTCCAAACAGAAATATATCTTGTTTTTTTTATCCCTTTACATAGACATTTTGCATATCCTGATGACCGTGTCAGCTGATTGTGAGAACAATTTTAGTGTGGTTACCAATGTGGCCATAAAAACTTACCACAAGTCACATGTTATTTCATTTTGCTTTAGATTGCTACATTTGTCACTACTCCCAAAAATTATCCAAGTAAATTTTGTGTGTGGGAAATGCAGGGAGAACAATTATTGTATGCTTTTTCTTAAACTCAAAAGAAATGTATTTATTCAAGTACTTCTTATGGGGCACTACACTGCTGTAAAATCAACTATCAGTGGGACTAAGATCAATCATGTATTCTTTCGACTAGTGGCTCTAAAGTTTTGGTTTCAGGACCAAAAAAGGAAAAAAAAATGGTTGAATACTCCAAAGGACTTTTTAAAAATGTGGGTTATATAATATATTAGAAATTAAAAACTGCTAAACTGTAAAATATTTATTCGTTTAAAATAACGATTAACTCATTGAATTATATTTTGTATGAAAATTCCTGTACTGTCAAAAAGTTTTATGAAAAGAGTGCCATTGTTTTAAATATGTTTGTAAATCTTTTTAATGTTTTTGGCCCTGGAATCTCCCCCTCTGATTGGATGATTTCTCTTAAAATTTCCATTTAAGGAAGAAGTACAGGGTAACCATGAGTTTCATTCCTTTTCAGATTACAAATCAGACTTTTTAAAATATGCCCTAGCTCTTCATTTTAAGCATCTTTCTTTGAAATTCACACATTGGAAATGTCAGCTTTGTGGGAGGGGATCCTTCCTTCTAATTGGATAACCCTTTCCTGAATCTCCATTTTTTGAAAGGCAGTGGACTTGCCCAAGGTCACACAGCTAGGCGATTATCAAGTGTCTGAGGCTGGATTTGAACTCAGTTACTCCTGACTCCCGGGCCAGTGCTCTATCCACTGTGCCACCTAGCCACCCCCACAATCTCCATTTAGGAAGATGCTCAGTCCAACAAAGTCATGGTACTCCCTTGGCCCTCAATACTTCCACTCACATTCCCCTATGGTGGGTACCTCTCTCCCTCCTTGCCCACTTTTTAGCTTCCTTTTCTCTATATTTCTCCTCCATTAGAATGTAAGTTTTTTGAGGGAAGAGACTTATTCTTTTTTACTTTATTTGTAGTACCAATACTTAGCACAGTGCTTTGTATGTAGTGTTTGATAAATAAAAAATCTGATTTAATAGTGCACATAATCTGCTTCTCCATTAAATTTGTTGTATAATAACAACAACTGGCATTTGGGGTTTGATGACTCAGATTGAATGTAAATAACATTCGTTTTTGTTTTGATCAGAAACTCTTGAGTCTTCCCCTCCCCAATTGAATTTTTATAACCAGGAAAAAAGGTAATTTTTTGCCTCATTTCTTGCCTAACCTTAATTATTAAATGGATCTTGCCTCAGATTAGCTGAGACCTGGGAGAAACCCTTAGCTTAAAAACGACAGTCTCCTACTGCATCTGGAGCCATCTCCAGAACAATATCTTTCCACTAGTCCTAGAATTGTCAAAATACTTATCTAAAAAGAGATAGTTAGCTAATGGAAAAGACAAGATTAGAATTAAATTTTTCTGATTTCTACTTCATTATTCTTTTCACTATATCATGTTCTTTCATGTTCTTTTTCCTATCATATTGTTCATGGAGTGTGGGGAGCAGGGAGAGAGAGAGAGAGAGAGAGAGAGAGAGAGAGAGAGAGAGAGAGAGAGAGAGAGAGAAGGGAGAGATATTTGCAGGCAGAAAGATTTCAGAAAAAAAAATGATACAGTTTCATGTTTTATGATAAATTTTGTAATTTGTAAAACTAGTATCATTTTTAGTTAAGCTTGCAATGTCCCCTTGAGGGTACCATATTACAATATCTATCATTTGCTATTATAAAAATTTTAGGTGATAGTCTAATTAAATTCAGTTGACTCATAATATATATATATATAAAATAGAATTATGTTAGAATAGAATTATAATATAATTTGTTATTTATATGTAGAATTATAATAATAAAGTTTTTCAGCTTTCATAGGTCTTTGTTGGTTTGTATATATCAAAAACTGACCATCACCTAGGACTTGCAAATCTTTTGTTATATAGATTTTTTTAACAATGGGATTTTTCCTGTACCTTTTAAAGAGCTTTATAGTTCTGTTAGGATGTTCATGGCTTATAGTTATTCTGAATTGTTGGTCAAAAGTAATTGTGTGTATATGTGTGTGTGTGTGTGTAAAAATTTGCCTAAACATGTGAAAGAGTCTGTACAGTAAGTATATTTTCATAACCAAATGGACCTGTGGTCTCATCAATTTAAAAGTTTCCTCCAGTAATGTAGATTTCAATCCAATCCAAGCCTGAACATTCTGTGTGTGACTTTGTTACCTCTCAGGGTCACTAACAGAATCCACTCATTGGGGTCCTTCATCACTTTCATCTAAGGCTTCCAGAAAAGATTTTTGGCTCCTCACCTATCATCTCTCACTTTTACTATGTGACCAATTTATTTTCTTTTCCCATTTATATAATTAATATGATCATATCTTCTTATTATACTGATTAATTATATCTCTTACTTCTATTCTTCAAAGTTCGTCATTGTATATTGTAGGCTCCTCACAGTACTTTTTCATTGCACTCTATATTCATTTTTTCATCAATATAACGCTGGTATTAGAAAATTTGACTTTTTCTTTCTTGTGTAAATCAGTGAAGGAATATTCAATTTCCCAAAGATCTGTTATCTTCCTGTCCAACTCTAGGCCCAGCTCATTGTCTGTTTGTGCTATTTATCCAGATATACATTCTTATAGATAAGTTCTATAGGTTGACCTCCAAATGTATGCTAAAATCTGGGCAAGAAGCATTCTTAATCAATTTAGTCTTTCCTGTATGATTGGTTTGACCAAACTCTTTGAGTGTTTATGAATCTCTTCTAGGAGATTCTGCAGTGTTCTGAGACTTGATTCAATCAGCACTTAATCTGCAACAAAACTTTTCTATAGGACATCATAATCATTCACAGAAAATCCTTGTTCTACCTATATTCTGCTAAATCTCCATTCTATTATAACCTCCATTGATGAGTCTACATCTCCATAGTTAGTCCTTTTTCTGATAAATATTATCAGAGGGTCATCGAACAGGATTATTTCTTTTGTATATTTTCCAAGGGGTCTTGAATATTTTTAATGTTTGAATGGGAAATATTTTGTCATAAAAGAGTCTGTAAAATATCATTCTGTTTCATTAAATAAAATACTCTAGGTATATTATGCCAACTCTTTTCCTGTTTCTGCCATCTCATTTTAAGATTTATCATTAAAATAAAGAATTTATATAACAGAATTTTTCAACTTTCATAGGTCTTTGCTGGTTTAGCTATATCAAAAATTTTAATTGAATATATTGATGAAATGTTTCCTAATAAAATATAACTAATAGTGTGAATGTTAGCCTTTTCTTCTACTAGCAGTTTACAATGGTCTCATATTACTTTAAATTTTCATCATTTGTCATGGATATCATTCTTCAGTAAGATTAGGCACATTGTAGACACTCTTCTTGATTGATTAATTATCTAGGCTGTAACGGAATGGATCCATTAATTATCACTTATGCACAAACATAATACAGGTAAAATTGTTTGTAATGGGGACACAGGCACTGGAGAATCTTAAGTACCTTTCAGTTACATGAAATTTGAAATAACTAAGGAAACCAAAGTTCAAAATTCTGAGAAGATAGATTTTTTTAAGCAGGGCTTGCTAAATTGCATAACAAATCTAGACCTGATCTCTTTATCTTGGCACTAGACCCTGAAAACAGGGGGAGACAGATTTTTATTCATTAAAAGAAAACAACAATCAGGACATAAAACAGAATGTATGATTAAGTAATCTGATTTCTAGTGGAAAGAATGATTAGGGACTTTTTGAGTTGGGAGGAGGTGAATAAATAGGTTTAATTCCCTGAAAGAAAAAGTAGTGTTCTACTCCCCCAAAATGTCTGTATTTGTTCAAAGGAATGTGAAAACAGTAACTGATTGACCAGTATAGAGCTAGTTTTCATAAATATGTGTGCATGTATGTGTATGTATATGTGCATACACATTCAGAAATATGTGTGTGTATAATTTGTTGCTTGAGATATATAATTGTGAAAAAATTCTTTGTATCAATATTTGGATCTGACTAGGTTTCTGTGCAACATAATCTAGGTCCTTAGTTAAGATCTCTAAGGAAGAGGTGAATATGCCCATTTTCCCAGCATGCAGGGCTGGGTTCACACAATACAATTGTTTTCTCATAATTTTCATAACTAATTTCATTCTTTTTTTTTTTTAACAAGGCAGTGGGGTTAAGTGACTTACCCAAGGTCATACAGCTAGGTAATTTTAAGTGTCTGAGGTCAGATTTGAACTCAGGTCTTCCTGACTCCAGGACTGGTGCTCTATTAACTGCACCACCTGCCTCCTAATTTTCATAACTGAATAAAGTTTTTTCACATGACAGAAATTGTATGGTATCCAAATTGATTAGAAAGGTAACTAAACTAGATCCAGATTTGTGTCACAGGAGCTAGTCGGTTTGGTGTACTCAGTTCCCTAAATTTATTCACCTTTCATTCAAATATACACTAAATGATATTCACTATTAATCAAGTGTTGATATTATATTTTTATAATTTGAATCTTATTCTTTAAAAATTGATAATTCATGCATATATCTCTCTATCAAATAAAACATTTGATCAACCATTGCTATCTCCCTCCTATGCTAGATTAAAAAATAAAATTTGCTTCATTATTTAAAAATAATGTTTGGGGGTTTCTTTTCTCCTAATTTTCTTCTTTAGGCAATAGAGATTATGCCGAAAATGATCCATTGGAGTTTAAGTCTCACCAGTGGTTTGGAGCTTCTGTGAGATCCAAACAGGACAAAATTTTGGTAAGTCCTTTAGGCAACTTACCCATCAGGTTAACTGAGAAAATCTAGTGTGGAAACTACAGAAATAACATGTGTGTGCCCTAAATATGTAAATATAGTCAGACAGTTGATATAAAAGGAATTACAAAGTTTGATTTTTTTTTCTTTTCGTTTCACTGATTATTAGGAGGGAGATATTTGATAAAATGGATAAAGTGCTAGACTTGGAGTCAGAAATAACTGGGTTCAAATCTTCCCTCAGATGTTTAGTTATGTGATTCTGTACAAGTCACCTAGTGCCCCTCAACCTTGGTTTGCTTCTCTGTAAAATAAGGATAGGAATTGTATCTCTCAATGTTGTTGTGAGGATAAAATAAGATATTCTGAAGCACTTGGGGAAAAAAAGTGCTATTTAAATGCTAGTTGTTATTCTGAATATTATTGTTGTTAATGTTCACTTGGAGTTCTTTATATGTCAGTACAAACCCCATATTTAACTGTAAGAAGTCACAGTGGAATGAAAAGGTTATGAAATAAGTAGGAATGGCAAGTTTGATTAAGCAACAGTTTTCATCTAAGACTCATTTTATAAAAAACTGTATATTAAAGAGCTCTTTTGTGTTTGTTATGGGAAATTATAATCTAATGAGGGAAACAGAGCCAGTTTACACAGAAAGCATATCTTAGTTAAGTTTATATTATATGTGTGTGTATATTATATTATATTATATTATATTATATTATATTATAGTTATTTTATATTATATTATGTTATATTATCCTACTATACTGCTTTATCGATGAATGGAATTGACCCCAAAACACACAATATGTTTTTTCTTAGGTATTTGGAAACACAGACAATTTTAATCAATCTGTATTTATTAAATGTTTATGTGCCAGCACTGTGCTAAATCCTGGGAATACAGATGGACTCGAAATAATCTCTGCCCTCAAGCAATTTTTATTAGACAAAAGAAATAATATCTACATATATAAAAGTATTTATATACACATGCAGGGAAGCTAGGTGACACAGTAGATAGAGTGACAGAGCTGTGTGATCCAGAGGAAGTCACTTAATTCTGCCTTAGTTTCCTCATTAGTAAATGAGCTGGAAAGGAGAATGGCAAATCACTCCAGTATCTTTGCCTAGAAAACCCTAAGTGGGGTCATGAAGAATTAGACATGACTGAAAAACAATTGCGTAATAGCAGCAACATTTTATATATATACATATATATGTATATGTATATATATATATTTTTATATATGTATGTATATATTATGTGCATTTATACACATGATGTGTCTTAACAATATGAATGCAAATTAGGTTGGGAGAGAGTGTTTTAGAATTGGGAGGAAGAGGAGGGGATACAGGACAAGAAGATTTCATTAAAAGGTATTATTTGAAATGAGTCCTGAAGGAACCAAGGGATTTTAAATGATAGATGTGAAAAGGAAGCATGAGAGATGACCAGTGCAAAAGCACAATAAAGGGAGATATAAAAACATGAGGGTAATATACAAGTATTACAGTATGACTGTTTCTTAGTATGCATGCAGGCTAGTAATGTGTACAAAAAACTGGAAATGTAAAGATGGGGTAAGTTATAAAGATAATTTAAATGCCAAACAGAGGACTTTATATTTTCCCCTAGAGAATGAGTAGGGAAATGACATTAGAAAATCGTGCTTTCAGAAAACTTATTTAGCAGTGTTTGGAGGATATATAGAAATGCAGAGAAGCATTAGATATGTTGGACCACCTAGGAAGCTTTAGCAATAGTCCAGGTGAAAGATGAAGGAGGCCTGAACTAGAGTGATATCTCTGTGAGTACTGAGAGAAAGGGATGAATATGAGAGATGTTGTGGAGATAAAAATGTGAAGATTTGGCCACAGATTAATATGTGAGGAGAATAAGAGTGAGGAATCAAAGATTTGGATAGTGCCTTTACTGACATCAATTTTTAAAGAGACTGTCTCAAACAGTTTAACCTAACTACTACCTATCATCAAAAGAAAAAGAAATGTGATTTTTCCTCTCTTTTTTAAAAGACTTTTATAAAAAAGGTAGGTAACCTAGAAAATGGAAGGAACACAGGTTAAGGAATCAGGAGATCTGGGTTAAAATTCCTGATCTGCACATAGCCATTTATAGATCTGTTTCCTCATTTAAGAACAGAAAGAGCTGGATTAGATTATCTTTAAGAATCCTTCCAGCTCAATGAAGCTATGATTTCTGTCTCTATCACTATCTTTATCTTTTTTTATTAATACATAGGCATACACACACACACACACACACACACACACACACACACACCCTTAATGACCTATTTGAAATAATTGGGGCTTAGGAGGTTGGGACAAGAAGACAAAATATGTCTAATCAAGAAAACATTTTCATGAGGATGGAAAATATAACCATTTTCTAGTAATGTTTACTGAAGTTCTTTATAAATTTTATAGTTAATATCATTGGGAAGGAATCATGAAAATTTTGTAGCATGGTAAAAAGGGACCCCAAATGTCTTTAAATCATTAATGAAGCAAATACAATTAAAATCATTTCCAAAAGTATTATTTGTGATAAAATTAGAATCATTTTACTGTACCAGGAAATTATCCAATTCAGTAACTAAATTTAGCTATCATAATTTTTTTTCAGCCTTTGTTCAGGAACTACAAAAATTCTTTCAAACCTCTTCCATCTTTATCTGTGAGTTTGATAAATATACAGAATTTCAAAGTTGAAGGAACCTAAGAGGTCATTTGGTCCATACTTGAAATAGTAAAACCCTTTACAGTGTCCTTGGTGGTGATCATCTATCTACCCAGTGCTTAAAGATCATTTCACTTTTAGACATTTCTAATCATTAGAAAATTTTCCTTATTTATCTGCCATTCTGCAACTTCTGCTCATTATTTTTATTTATTTATTTTTAGATTTTTCAAGGCAATGGGGTTAAGTGGTTTGCCCAAGGCCACACGGCTAGGTAATTATTAAGTGTTTGAGGTTGGATTTGAACCCAGGTACTCCTGACTCCAAGGCCAGTGCTCTATCCACTGTGCCACCTAGCCGCCCTTGCTCATTATTTTTAGAATAAAATATATTAAAAAATTCCTCCTACATTTTCTTTTTTTTAAATTAAGGATTTTATTTATTTTGAGTTTTACAATTTTTACCCCATCTTACGTCCCTCCCCCACCCCCCACAGAAAGCAATTTGTCAGTCTTTACATTGTTTCCATGTTGTACATTGATCCAAATTGAGTGTGATGAGAGAAATCATATCCTTAAAGAAGAAAACATAAAGTATAAGAGATAACAAGATCAGACAATAAGATAGCAGTTTTTTTCTAAATTAAAGGGAATAGTCCTTGAATTTTGTGCAAACTCCACAGCTCCTTATCTGGATACAGATGGCACTCTCCTTTGCAGACAGCCCCAAATTGTACCTTATTGTTGCACTGATGAAATAAGTGTGTCCATCAAGATTGATCATCACCCCCATGTTGCTGTTAGGGTGTACAGTGTTTTTCTGGTTCTGCTCATCTCACTCAGCATCAGTTCATGCAAATCCCTCCAGGTTTCCTTGAATTCCTGTCCCTCCTGATTTCTAACAGAACAATAGTGTTCTATGACATAGATATACCACAGTTTGCTAAGCTATTCCCCAGTTGAAGGACATTTGCTTGATTTCCAATTCTTTGCCACCACAAACAGGGCTGCTATGAATATTTTTGTACAAGTGATATTTTTACCCTTTTTCATCATCTCTTCAGGGTATAGACCTAGTAGTGGTATTGATGGATCAAAGGGTATGCACATTTTTTTGTTGCCCTTTGGGCGTAGTTCCAAATTGCTCTCCAGAAAGGTTGGATGAGTTCACAGCTCCACCAACAATGTAATAGTGTCCCAGTTTTTCCACAACCCTTCCACAATGATCATTATCCTTTCTGGTCATATTGGCTAGTCTGAGAGGTGTGAGGTGGTACCTCAGAGAAGCTTTAACTTGCATTTCTCTAATAAGTAATGATTTAGAGCAATTTTTCATATGACTATGGATTGCTTTGATCTTCTCATCTGTAAATTGCCTTTGTATATCCTTTGACCATTTGTCAACTGGGGAATGGCTTTTTTTTTTTTTATAAATATGACTCAGTTCTCTGTATATTTTAGAAATGAGTCCTTTGTCAGAAACATTAGTTGTAAAGATTGTTTCCCAGTTTACTACATTTCTTTTGATGTTGGTCTTCCTATATTTTCTAAACAAGACCTTCCATATATTTGCAACAAGCCATCATGCTCCCCCCAAAATCTTCTCTTCTTCATGTTAAGTATTCCTACTATATGTGAATATTTTAGGGCAACTATGTTTTGCACTGGATAGAACTCTGGGCCTGAAATCAGGAAGACACATCTTTTGAGTTTCCAATTTTGTCTCAAACATTTACTAGCTTTATTTCCTTGGGTGAGTCACTTAACACTGTTTGTCTTAGTTTCTCATCTGTAATAAATGAGAAGGAAACCAGTCCAGAATATTTGTCCAAAAAAAAACCTCAAAGGGGGTCACAAAGACACAACTGAAGTGATGACAAACATAATATGCTAAACATGGTTTCCAGGGGAATAATAGCTAATAAGGTTTAAGCTCTCTCACCAAACTGGTCCTTTGTGCACATTCCATTTTGTCAATATCCTTCCTAAAATGTAACTCACTGTATGTAATACTGGATTTGGTCTGGCCACAGCAGAGTACAGTGATGTGATGCATCACTTTTATTTTTCAGGATATTGTTCTTTCTTCTACCACTTCTTCAGCAACTCCTTTCTTTCTTTTTTTTAAAATTTAAGGCAGTGGGGTTAAGTGACTTACCCAAGGTCACACAGCTAGGCACTTATTAAGTGTCTGAGGCAGGATTTGAACTCAAGTACTCCTGACTCCAGGACCAGGGCTCTATCCACTGCACCACCTAACTGCCCCCCTACCAACCCCTTTCTTAACTTACTTGTTTTTTTTTTGACCAAAATGCCAATTTGCCTTCAAATAGACTTGCACTACAATTAGAAAACAACAGTACTAACAAGATATATAACTTAAAATTTAGAAGTCATTCAAAACTAGTCTTCTGACAGACCTATCATCATCCAGTTATTCTGCAATTTATTTTTAATCATCTTGCTCCATTTCTTCCAAATTCTTTGCTTTGGTTTTCTTTGAATAATTTGCTAGTGGATCAATTTACTATGCTTTAATTGAAAAAAAACCCTGAAAATGTTATTTGTTATATAGTACATTAATTTATTTGTATAATTATACTATATTATTATAGTATATTTGTAATATATTACCATGTATTGTATAAGTTTTCATAAAAATTACTCAGTTGATATGAAAGGAGAATGAATTAAAAACTGAAGGGATAGTCATTGCTCAGGGTTGAATTGTGGTAGTATAAGAATACTATCTAAATCAATGATAGATTTATTGCTATACCAGTCAAATTCTCTCTTAATTGCAGAAGATAAACTGGGGAGGGTAATTTTTTTTTTTAAATTTCAGATGTGACCAGTGTTGTACTTGGTTTGACTAAACAATTTTTCATTTAAAAATTTTAAGACTGTTGAGGAAGGGAAGGGATACATTTGTAAATTAATGAGTTGTAAAAAGCAAAAAAGCATCAGTAATAAAATAATAGCATAGAAGAAGAAAGGAGTTCTTTACTATCTTTAAAATAAAACTGACTAACCTCATATTCCAGCTACCTCAATTTAAAAAAATTATAATTGTCAGGAAATTCAAATTTAAAGAAAATTTCTTTTGATAACAAAATAAATTATTTAATAATCCCCACCTCAGGAAAGTATTTCTTTGTTCAACAGGAGAAAAGAAAGGAATTCAATGTTAGTAGCAATGATAATTTTTTTTTAGGTTTTTTTTTTTTTTTTGTAAGGCAAACGGGGTTAAGTGGCTTGCCCAAGGCCACACAGCTAGGTAATTATTAAGTGTCTGAGACTGGATTTGAACCCAGGTACTCCTGACTCCAGGGCTGGTGCTTTATCCACTACGCCACCTAGCCACCCCCAGCAATGATAAATTTTAAGATATTTTTCTTAGGTGAATGAATCTTTAATTTTTGTAGTCTCTACATACCAACTCCCCCAAAGGTGAATTAATAACTAATTTCTTTTCCCTTTCTATTATATGTGCTAAATTACAGTATTCACTTGTGATTTAAGATTCTTCTCTGGCAAGGTTTCATTTCAGATAGGCTGCAAAGGCATCTAGCAAAAAGCTACAATTTATCTCCTCTGTTCTATGGTGTTAGAACCCTGGTGGTTTACTTGAGTTTGTATCTAATTCCTTATTCAACTTAAATGAAAGCAGAACTATTTCTGCTTCCCCATGTTAGAATTTTTTTCTTTTGAACTGGGATTTTATTGGCATAACGAAATCCTGGTATAAAAAAAATCTTATTTTGCAGTTTCTAGTCCTGAAGTTAACTAGAAGCACAAAGAGGCTCATTCAAAGCCACACAGTTTTATGTCAATGGCAGGCTTGAATCTGCTCTTTCTGACTCTAAGGCTGGCCTGTCTATACACTAAGCTATGAAACTTTTCATCCTCATCTCCATATTAACTGAGGGAATAGATCGATTTCATTACAGCAGTTCTGTTTTAGTGCAGGTTATGTTTTTGTATTAAAAGCTTTTAGATCAAAATGAAATAAGCAAATCATCTTTGTGTAATATAGTGCCTTTATTCCTTACTTAAAAAAAAACAACAAAAAACCAAATTTATGCTTTTTCATTTGTCAAGGCAACTTGTAGTGAACATCTTCCTGGATATGTACTGTCTCTGTGCAAATAGTCTGGGAGAGTTGCTTTATGGCACTTTAGAATTTAAATGACTTGCTTAGTCCTATAGCCATTATACGTAAGGGGAGGAAACTTGTACCCAAGTCTTCCTAACTCCAATGTCAGATGCTTTGTCACATCAAAATGCTTTTTACATTTGTCAGTTGGTATATTTTTCTTTGGTTTATTTTGTTTTTGCAAGGCAGTAGGGTTAAGTGACCTGCTCAAGGACACACAGCTAGTGAATATCAAGAGTCTGAAGTCAGATTTGAATTCAGGTGTTCCTGACTCCAGAGCCAGTGCTCTATACTCTGAACCACCTAGCCAGTTGGTATATTTTTCTTTAAAAAAATTGGAAATCTATTAAATTGCTTCTAATTAATCAAATTACTCTTTTCTCCATATGTCTTTACAATATAAAATAATGAAGTGATTCTTATGTGTAATTCTGAAATAAATACCTGAAAATAGTATAACAATTTCTCAGTCAACAAATTGTTTTCAGAACCATTTAAAGGAATCTTTTCATCACAGGAATTAATGTCTAAAAGTCAGTTCAAACTTTGATTCTCATTTGAGCAATAAACATTTAAATTTTTGAAGGGGAAATGAATCCTACGTTCTCTGTAGTGATATTTATTTGAACTAATTTATGTGTTTTTAATAGGATATGAGAAAGATATTTATTTTGAATCTTTTTATATTCAGAAAGGATTTATTTATCAAATTCTCCTTTGTTCAATATGACCCTGAACAGTTTAAGATGTGGCTTTACCTGCTGAATTTTTTTTTTTAGTTTTTTCAAGGCAATGGGGTTAAGTGGCTTTCCCAAGGCCACACAGCTAGGTAATTATTAAGTGTCTGAGGCCAGATTTGAACTCAGGTGCTCCTGACTCCAGGGCTGGTACTCTATCCACTGCACCATCTAGCTGCCCCTCCTACTGGATTTTTAATATTGTAGAGTGATGGATAGAGAAATGAGATTTAGATGATTTTAAAATTAATATTTTCCAATATTCTATTTATTTTTCTTCTTTGGTGTCAGGCCTGTGCACCCCTGTATCATTGGAGGACTGAACTGAAACAAGAGAGAGAACCTGTTGGAACGTGCTTTCTACAAGATGCAACTAAGACTGTTGAATATGCTCCCTGCAGGTCAAGTATGTAAAGAAACAATGTCTTCCTTTATGCTTTGTAGCATCTATTTTAGATAGGATGATATAAAGCTTAGTTTGTTAAAATTTGTTATAAAGACTGAGAATTTCATCTCAAAATAATTTGTTATAAAGATTTTGACTATGTTTTCCTGTGAGATCAAAATGGCTGAATAAAAATATAATCCTATTACTCTCTGGGAATAGTGGACAAATCTTCCTGGCTTTCCCATGAAGATTTTTGTTCTCACCCTCTAGAATAATGCTTCACATTATTAGATGATTTTGAAATCACATCTGTAAACATTATTACACAAATAGTCTCATAATTCCAATTTACAGGAAATACATATTGATTAGCTCTTTTAATTACTCCACCACTACAGTTCAGAGAGCTAGCAGGACTTGGGCATATGGGTTTCCCTCTGACACAACTTGTGATGTGACCCTGACAAAGTCACTTTTAGTTTCCCCAGGCAGCTCTTGGATTTAAGTTACAAATGAGTTATTATTCTGCATCAATGGAGAATGCTTTCTTTGTAATAGCCCTTTGAGGCAGTCTAATTAGTACTACATATGTTTTACGGAGATAGAAATAACTTTAGTCAGATGAAGCAATTTGGCCATGGTCACACATGTAGTTAATTTTGAAGTTGGGTCTTGAAATTTGGTCTCCTAGGTTATATTATAGGACCCTTCTGATACAATGATTCAAAGAAACATTGAGAGTCCAGCATATCCTTTATGTCAGATCTTTCTAAGAAACCTTGTGTTATGACAACTAAGTAACACAGGAGATATAGCACTAGACCTGACATCATAAAGACCTTAGTTCAACTCTAAACTCAGATACTTTTTAACTGTGTATTTCAACTATAAAATGGGAATGATAATAGCGTCTGCCTCCCAGTGTTGTTGTGAGGATCAAATAAGATAATAATTGAATAGTACCTGGCTCATAGAAATCACTATATAAATGCTAATATTATTATTGTTGTTCCCTAAGCTTTTAATTTGCCTTTTTTTCTAACCAGCCTTATCTTTAACTTCTTTTCCCAGAAAAGAGCAACTACTCTACTCAGTCTTTTTCATAAGGAAGAATCTTGTATCTTCCTCCTTCATTTATCACAATTCCTAAACATGATGTAAATATGTTCTTTTCTTAAATGTTTACTCTCAATTAGGAGATCAGAGAGTATATCACAGAATGAGCCCTTAAGAATTTGTGTGGACAAATTGTGTTTCAAGATCAATTTTGTTAAACTTCAATTTTCACACTTGAAGTTCTATATTCATCTTTCTAATTCCTTTCTAGTTTTTTTAGGCTGGATTATGGTTTCTAGATATACTATTATATTCAATATATTTGTATTTATTTGTAGAGGTCAAATTTTGGGGATGCAGCATAGAGTGGTGTAATTAAAGCCAGGAAGACATTTTCAGGTCCCATATATATAATAAATACTGGCTATGTGATTCTGGATGAATCACTTCAACTTTCAGTGAACTAGGCCACTCTCTAGGCCTTTAGGTTGCTGAGGTGGTGCACACATGCAATGTAAGGTGACTTTCCTTACCCATAAATTAGCTATATCAATGAAATTAACCATTTAGTCCTTATTCCAGGCTAAATTTTACGTGTCATCATTGTTCTTTTATTTGTATATTTGGAGTCTTCTGGGATTTAAGATATAGCAAATTTTATTTATCCAGAGGTCCATTTCCCAACAATTTCAGATATTCAAAGTAGCAATGGTGAAACTGAAAGTATATAAAAAAGAGCTCTGAGATGTGAAAACTAACCATACAACTTGTGTTTTAAGGGCATACACATTACTATTTTATAGTCCTTAATGCAAAAATTATTTATTCCTATTAACACAATTCCTATAATCTTTATCATCTTGTCTTAAGCCAATAGCAGATTAGAACTAGAAAATTAAAGGAATTTAGTTCTTATAGGATGAGGCACATTGATGAACTGAGGAGCAGCTGATTTTGGCAGAAACAAAAATTTGTGAAAAAAATACATGAATTATAAAATAGACATTTCATGTAGGAGCAAATATAATCTGAATATCTCAGTGGCTCATAAAGTCACCATCATCATCATCCTTCTATTTGTCTTTATAAAATATTTTATGCCTGAAAGATTTTTTTATTTGATTTGATTCTCCTAACAAAACTGTGAAACCAATACTTTTTTATCACCCTAGTTTTATACAAGCAAACTGAGGTTCCTAGATATTAAGTGACTTGACCAACATAACATTGCTAATACATATCAAATGCAAGATATGAAATCAGATCTTTCTGATTCCAATTCCAATTTCTATCCATTACACTCCTGAGTACAGTAATAATGACTAATGTTTTGAGTATTGATGAATATCTAGAAAAAAATTAAATTATGTTCAGTGTGGTCTGCTAAAGAAACCATGGAAATTTTAGAAAAATTTCCACCAAAAAAATTAAAATAAAAGGAAAATGCTATAGTGCTGAAACAGCAAACTTCAGTTTTCTGAAATGTTTTCATCTGAGTCCATTATAGTACAAAACTGAGTTATCACAACAAATTATTTACACATGAATATTTTTCCTTTTTTTCACAGTGAGTTAAAAATCTGATGAGTGAGGAGACTTCATTTTATTTAGATATAGACATTCATTGTCATGGTTTTATTAGTCCTCTACCTTAGTGGGAAATGTCAGATCTTATGAAATTTTCTTGGTTAAGACTATACTGAAACTCTGAAAGGGGATGGAGATAATGGAGATTTGGTTGAGGGGAAATTTCCTAGACCACCAAATGCCCACTGTAGATTCTCAAAGTATGGTTATTGAATGGATGAGTGAATTTGACTCTCAAAGGTGGTCTTCATATTTCTCTTTCTCTTTTCTTATTGTTGAGTATAATGTAGATAATCTAAGAAAGAATAGTGATCAAGGAAAGATATTTTTGAAAATAAAAGCATTCTTAATTCATATTTGAATTTTTGATAATATAATTAACCCCAAATGAAAAACCTGACATTTGAAAGTAAATGCAGAAGTGCCTTGTATCAAGACTAGAGACCTCATTCTTCTCTAACTATTCTCTGACCTGTATGACTTTAGTCATGTGTTACAGCAGGACTTCATTCTGGGGCCAAAAGTGGGGAACTCATTCTGCATTTTAAGATGTAATGAGCAAAAGAAGGAAGCTTGGGCTTTGGGTTCTAATTTCAGTTCTTTCACTGACCACCTGTGTGACTTTGGGGAATTTTTATCCTAAATGTTTCTGAAATGTAGACTCTATGTGGCATTAATTTGAATTCAGGCTAGAAACCTTAATTGCCAGGAAGAAAAGTATATATTTTAATCTATAGTATAAAAGCAAGTTAGGTTTCTGAAAGTACAATAGTGTGACAGATTGGTGCCTTAAAGAAATTATTTTGTCAACTTCATGAAGAAAGAATTGATGAAGAAGCTAGAGAAAGGGACACAATCACCACCTCTCAGATCACACTGGTGAAAAAAGGAGCAGAAAGAAAGGATCAGATAAAAAAGATGATTTAGTGATTTAGTCAGCAAAATTATGCAAGTTATTGGTGGCAGCTAGCAAAAGGAAAAGGAATAATGATATATGACACTGAAGTTGTGATTCTGTGTAAATGAGATGGTGAGAATATGAAGAAAGATTAGGACTTTTAGAGATGGAGAAAGTTTAAAAGAAAAAAAGATAATGAATTTAATTTTTGACAGGTTGAATTTTAGGGATCAGTGGAATGAAAACTTCCAAGTAATAAGAACTATTCCATAGTAGTTGTTCCAGAGTATGGATACTTTGGGGATGAATTGTCCTTCTATAGAGATTAATGTTATGGTGAGGTTAAAAGAGCAATGTTGGAGGTGTTACTTAGAGATGAGATTCTTGTGTATGTTACACTAGATGGCCTCAGAGGCCATTCCATTATTTGGGAAGCATTTGGAGGAAAAAAGGACTGGAGCTTGGGAGAGAAAAGGGTTAGGTATAGAGATCATCATCTATTCATAGATCAACTTTGTTGAGTTTCAAAAACTATTTGCAATATTATTTTTCCAGCTCCATTGTTAAAAGCAAGACTTATCTTTTTTCTTCTGTCTTTTCTGATTATTAGTATTTATTTCAAAATTATCTCATCCATGTCCTTTGAAGCAGTTGTTCATTCCCTTGATTATTATATTATGTAGGAACCCAAAAATATGTTGATGAGACTTTAGTGATATAATAAGGAAAAAAACTGAACATTAGTTTTGATTAGAGGTCAATTCAGAAAATTTTGTTAAAATATACAAAGTTCAATTACAGCAACAAAAACCTTTTAAAATGTTGAAAAGTAAATACTCTTGTCTAATACCAGCCAAGAACTATTAAAAATAAGTATTTTTTTTCAGAAGTGCAGATCATACAAACACTGGAAATTATCTGACAGCTTAGTAATCGGGATAGAATGTCTTCACAGCCTGAAATAGTGTAATGATGTAACTGCAACAAAGGATATACAGTGGTTGACTTGAGGTCACAGCAGAATTCCTTAGAATGATTTACCATGCTCTGGAAACTACAACTCCATGTTTTCCTAGTCTTTTTTAAAGCTTGAACCTTGGATACTCTTAAAAATATAACAAGTGTATGTTATCTTATTCAGGATATATTCTAAAAATAACAAAAAATGTTCAGAGATTTTTACCTGATTTTTAATACTAGGGAGCTGATCAGTATTATTAAAAAGGTTCAAGCTTCAAAAAAAAGATGAGACTTCAGTTACTCATTTAGTTAGTTATTTAAATATATGTAATGTACATGTTATTTGTACATTTAATACATTGTTATAATTATATAGCATATTTAAATACATAATTATTAGGGAAGAAAAAGAAATGAAAAGTAAATAAATATATAGTATCTAGTATATTTCAGCAGTGTGCTAAATGATTTTTACTTACCTTATTTCATTTATAAAGATCTTCTAGTAACCAGAGTCTAATGTTTGTGATAGATATATAAATAAATACACAGTGTGTGTGTGTGTGTGTGTGTGTGTGTGTGTGTGTGTGTGAAAGAAATTTAGGTTTTTAAATTCAACATATATTTACTGAGCACCTATTACATGTAAAACACTGCAAATCACTGAAGGAGATATAAAGATATAAAAATCACTTAACCTTCCTGGGCCTCAGGGACCTCATCAGTAAAATGGGACTGGATAAAGATAGACTCTTGAGTCCCTTCTACCTCTAGATTTATTATTTCATGAAAGTATATAATTATAAAAGTGACCCTTCTTTAACCTTTCAGAACTCATTTTGTTTGTCTTATTTTACATTGAACTATTCAGAAGAAAATCATTTATTTAAAAACTGTATAATTATCTCCTGAAGCTTTGAACCCCTTGAGTGTCTGATCTTTTTGGAATAGTAATAAACCTTTAGATGTACATTTTGGAACTTTTCACAAGAAGTATGAAAATATAATTGAAATTTTAAGTACCTCCTTTCTTGCATTTATGTTGATTAAATGATGTTCAGTTATGAAACAAGGTTGGGCATGGGGGGGAGGACTAAGAATCTTAGTTGGGGGTTTTTTTCAGCTGTTTCTTACACATTGGTTCAAGTGCTTCAATCTTTCTTTTTTTCTGTCTATAATAAAAATCTAAAAAAACTTGATGCTTATTTTCTTTACTGAAATGCACTAATAAAGTATTAGCTATCTAATTATGGCAGAGTTATTTTTATGACTTATGTAACTTTTTTTCTTTAGAAAATATTGATGCTGATGGACAGGGATTTTGTCAAGGAGGATTCAGCATTGATTTTACAAAAGTAAGTTATTGATCCTTATTCAACATCAGAGAAAACTAAAGTCTACCCACTACTCTATTATTCATGGTTGTTGTTATCCATTGTAATTGAAGAAGACCATGACATCAAATGAATAATGGCAATGGAAAGGCTAGACTTCATATAGATATTTGAAATGCACAAATAATAATAAAATATGTTGACCAATTGTGTTAACTTTAGTTATCTTTAAGGTATTATTATATAATGGGATATATAGGAATAGATAGATATAGGAAACTTTTGATGAAGATTTGGCCTAGACTACTTTGGCTACAACAACTGTTGAAGACTATCTGTAAAGACATAAAATAGACTGAACTATGTGGAAGGAGTACTTGGACTGAAAAAAATCACAGCTCCATGAGATAATAGTAAAATTAGATTGTTATTATTAACAAAACAGTTAAATATCAAAATTTAAAGATCTGAATTTCAGGGTTTTTTTTCTTTCTTTCTCCTTCCCTTTCTAGAAATAGTGATAAGTAGCTTTGAAATATGTAGTCTATATAAGAGGGAAAGGAGAAAGGGGATGGGCTTTCCTATAGAATCTGAATAAATAGTCCCTTCAAAAACTGATAAGTGACTATTAATAGTAAAAATTAATGGGTGAATTCCAAATTGGGTAAATTGCAAATTATTTTTAAAAGTTAACATAAATTTTATCTTGGTGGGGAATTTTTTGGTAACATTGTTAATGTATTATTAAATCATGATTAGAATGGAGTACAATGAAATGTAGATTTTTTGCCATCTATTATGTAATATCATAAGAACATAGATTTAGAACTAGCAAAGTAACTCAGAGGTCATCTAGTCCAAACACCACATTTTATAGAAACTAAGGCTCAGAGAAGTGAAATGACTTATTCATGGTAATAGAGATTTGAAAACAGGTGGAAGATTCCAAATCCCTTGGCTTTTTTTTTAATTGCAGAATGTTGATGTTGGGAGTCATTCGGATACCAAGTGAAAAACATAGATTATAATCAAAATAATTTAGTTTCTCTGTGTGTGTTGGTTCCATTCACAGAATCTGGCTTCAAAATGGCCCTGAATCCTGGTCAGCCTCTCCATTTCTGGTTGGATCTCTTCTCATTCCATGACACACTGGTCCTAGTTGGGGAGTCAGAATGCTCCTTGCTTCCATTGCCATTTTTGAGATTTTTCATTTGTTGTCATCACTTGGCAATCTCTTCTCCTTTAATCATCACTCTATTAATTATTTTTACCCATACAGATCAAAGTGGTTATTGCCTTCAAGCCCTCATTCTTCCTCCTATGTCAAGGACTTTAAAACTTACCTCACAATTTTCTTCTTTCCCAGCTTCTGGCATTATACTAGGGGACTTCAGTATTCACATTTATGACTTCTTCAAATTTTATCAACTTAGCCAAACATAGATATGGCCACATCTGTTTGGAGCTGAGCAGTACCTACAGGTGCTCTAATTATTCCTTGATCAAAAACTTACATTCTTCTCTTGGAGACTAAAATCATCCCAATCTTTGAACTTCAGTACTATCTTGTGGTAGTCAATCAGACACAGGCAGTCTCCTAAGCTCTGGGGATGTAAAGTTAAGCAAAATCAAATTCCTTTTCATTAAGGAATTCACATTCTAATGGGCAATATAACATACAAATAACTCTCTCTCTCTCTATATATATATATATAAAACTATATATATATATATATATATATATATAACTCTATATATATATATAATATAGATACAGTGATGAGAAAGGAAATTTCTGAGGGAAGAAACTAACAATGTTAGTTTTAGGGAGGAAGAAGAAGAAAGAGCAAAGAACTCTTTTTTTGATATTTTGTTTATTTATTTTTCCAACTATGTGCAATGGTAGTTTTTAACCAGTCTTTTTTTGCCAGGTTTTGAGTTTCCCTCCCCTTTCCCCCAACAGAAAGCAATCTGAGTTAGGCTCTATATTTATCACCATGCTAAACAATAGATACATATTGATCTTGTTGTGATAGAAGAATCAAATCTAAATGAAAGAAAGAAAACATAGAAAAAATAACATAATAAGTAAGACAACTTTTAAAAATTTAAGACCCCCATGTTGTTGTTAATGTGTATTATGTTATTCTGGTTCTGCTAATTTCTCTCCCCATCAATTTGGAGCAAGGAACTTTTTTTTTTTGGCAAGGCAATAGGATTAAATGACCAACATCACACAACTAGGTATTTATTAAATGTCTGAGGCCTGATTTGAACTCAGGTACTCCTGACTCCAAGCCAGTGCTCTATCCACTGTACCACCTAGCTACCCCTGGAGCAAAGAACACCACAAAGTTGGGTGATGGGGAAGTGAACCAATTTGTTGAACCTCAGGCCATATGGAGACAAATAAAGGATAAGAAGAGTAGAAATCTAGGAAGGGGGCATCTTTGAAGGACTTTAAATGACAAACAGAAGACTTTATTTTTGATCATGGTTGGAAATAGAGAATCACTTGGAGTTTATGGAGTAGGTGGATGCCATATTTAGAACTGATGATATTTATCTTTTAGTTTTGAAGGTAATTCCATGACATGCACATGAATTGCATTTAAGTGAAAGAGGTGCTGTGCTAAGTCACCAGCCTTATTTTCTCTCCCAGACTTATCTGGGTTCAGTGACCAGATATGAATCTGGACAACTAGAAATAACTCTGAATGCAAGGAAATTAGGATTAAATGACTTACCCAGGGTCACACAACTATTAAATGTCTGAGGCTGGATTTGAACCTGGATCCTCTTGGCATCAGGGCTAGTGATTTGCCCACTGCACCATCAGACCTGCACTTTAGTCAAATCACTTTGACAGCTGAATGGAGGAGGGATTGCAATGGAGAGTATTGAAACAGAGAACAATTAGAATTCTATCACACTAGTTGAAGAATAAGTTGAAGAGTGCCTGTACCAGGGCAGTTGAGGGAAGCAAAGAGTATTCATGATTAAAAACTGATAAGACTTGAGAATTACACCAAGGTCATGTAAAACAGACTGACTAGGAGAATGATGGTATTCTTTGATACATTTTTCTTTGTACATGATGAGTTCAAGATACCTAGGAAATAATTCAGGTTGACATGTCCAAAAGACAGTTGAAAACATTAATAGTCAAATTTCAAATTAGGAAATTGGAAATTGCTTTTAAAATTTAAGTCAAATTGTATGTTGGGAGGAGGCTTTCTTGGAAATATTATTAATATATTATTGAATCATGATTAGAAGGTAGTTGGTGATTCATGATTGTAGTTTAGGAGAGAGACTAGGGCTTAACATAGAGACATGGGATTCAACTCTATTATGATGATAATTCAGCTCAAAGGGGTTGATGGGATCATGAAGCAGGTAGAAGAGAGCTCCAGCAAACCTTTTTGACTGTTGTTCTAACAATGACTTCACTTTTCATCCATTCCAATCTTGACCTAATAATTAACCAATTCTACCTGCATGTTATCTTCCATTCTCAAATGTCTTGTACCCAGATCTTATCAGTATTAATCCCCTAACAATCTCCAACTATTCTTCCTACCAACTTTTCCATTCAACATTCAAATTGGATCAATAAATTAGTACCAAAAAAGTTGTATCTAATCTTATTTATGTTACCTGAGCTTTACTTCACTACCTTTGCTTTCACTCCTTCCTAATTGATTCTTTATCCTACTCTGCACAGGTGTTCCAAACCTCTTCCATCCTCAACTTTCCTACCTTCCCTTAACCTTCCTAGCTAAGAGTCTCCTCTCTTAAATTTTCTGAGAAAATGAGACCATTCACTGTGAACTGTCTCTTTTCTTGATCTCAGTCACCTAAACATATCTCCTCTCTTCTCTTCACTATTACTGAGTCTTTGCCAACACCAACTCATAAACTCTAGATACCATCCCTATCCAAACTTCTGAGAAAAGTTGGCTATAATGAATTGTTTGTTTCCTCTTTTCTCCTCAAAACTTTTTTCACTTTGACATATGATCTCAATCAAAAGTGCCTTTTCCAAACTTACTTTTAATTGCTAAATCATAGGCTCATAGATTTAAAACTTGAAGGGATCTGCAGAAATAATGCAATGACTACTCAATTTCCTTTGCTGTTTCATCATCCATATAATGCTTCCTAATTGTGAATGTACCCCAATGCTCTGTCTTATGCCATAGTTTTCTATCTTTACATACCCTCAATAACCTTACGGGTAACTATAGGTTTATGTATTACTGGAGCTCAAGTCATATATCAACAATTGCCTATTGGACAATTCAGGTTGGGATATCCAAGAGATATATCAGACTCAACATATCCAAAACAGAATTTTGCCTTCTACACACACACACACACACACACACACACACACACACACACACATCCCCCTTTCTCTTTTTCTAATTTACTTATATCTGTTGAGATCCCCACTATTCTTTCAATGTTCAATATTCATAAACCTCAGAATCATCCATAACAGTTTCCCCCCAACTCATATATCCAATTACTTGCCAAATTGTTATTTATGTTCCCAGTGCTTCTCATGGGGTATTATGGGGTGTTCAGGGCAGACCAGTATCTCTGGTATGAGGGCTTATCAAGCCCTTATCAGAACTGCTCTTTCATCTTTGATGTCCACCTGATTTGCACAGCTCTTACTTATGGCTCCAAAAAGCATGTGCAGCAGCCACACTCTGGTAAACTGTCTTGGCAGACTCACCAATTGTTAGGGGGATATCTATCCCAAGCATGTGAAGATGTTCCCTGGCAGAACGGGCAGATGTGAACAATTTGTGCCAGGACCATAAAGGTGACTGAAACAGGCACTATGGGATGCGTATAGTTTGGAGATATGCCAGAGGTGCCATGGTCATCTTCTGCACTCCAGGCCATTACCAGTTGTATTGACTTTTATCTTGCCCAAGATCACACAGCTAATAAATTCCCTTTTGTTCCTTTTTGGGGGTTTGTTTTGTAATGTTTTATATAGTGGATAGAGACTTGACTTTGATTCAGTTAGATCTGGTTAAAAATCTTGCCTCTGAGACAAGACACAAGACAATATGTCTGTGTGAAAGGCAATTTTCTAAGACTACAAATTACAGAATAATTGCTGATTAATATTGGTAGAGGAAATTCCTCACCAAAACATCTCTATAGAACCAGATGAAAAAATAAGAAGAGCCTTTTCTCAAATGTTTTTTATTTATATATTTTCTCTTTATCAAATTTTCAAGTTTTTTTAGAAGATAAATTACAGAGAAGTAATTTATGCTCAAGATAATTTAGGAGAAAATTGATTAAAAGTAGAACAAGTAGTATATGAGTAGACTCTAGGAAAAGAGAGGCTATAATGAGTCAAATAAATGAAAAACAGAGATGCCACAATCTTATGATCATTTTTTAATAATGCAGTAAATTGTTACTATCTTGTTCTTATACTTTTACTTACATTTTATTTAGGAAGAGAAATTTTTATACAGTTTGCTTAAATTAATTAAATAATTAATTCCCTATTCCTTTGATATACTGATGCAATATTCATGATTCAACTGTTAAGGTGTTCATACAAAATGAATAATTTTACATTAGTAAAACAATTAACTTTTAAGATATTAGCTTGTTTTTTTATTCATGATTATAGCACTAAAACTAGAAATATTCTTACTCCATAGTACCATAACTCTGATTCAGTTTATTCTTTTAAAATAGCTTCTCTAGCCAAGTATTACAAATTTTTAATTACAGATCATTTTATTTAGATTAGCTAATATTGCCAGATTCACAAGGCCATACCACTCTATTGGAAGAAGAGGCACTTTTAGACTTTAGGGATGGATTTCTCTTCAACAAGGTATTAATATTTTTATAAAAAAATCTTAGACTGAAACAGTAAAATAATATGTGTCTAATACATTAAAATAATTTTCTGCAATTAGTAATAGCAGCAAAGTAGGATTGGGCAAGTTGTCTACAATAAGCTCTGAAAAATTTGCCCTTTAGCTTCTCCTCTATGTCTATCAGATTGATGCCACAGATGCCAAAAAGAATTTACTCCAGTGGAGCATGAAGTTCTTGTGATTGTAATCGGGATGAGAAATTTGTCTATATAGTCACAAACTTTGATAATCAAAGTATAATAATTGAAAACCTCCCTGTTTGATTTGTAGTAGAATCAAGGTAAAAGGATCAATATTTATATAGACAAATATGCTGATATGCCATCTTTGATGAAGTGGAAAAAATAATAGGCAGATAATGTTGGGTTAAAAGAACATATTTTTACTTTAATTTTTGTTTTTAAAATAGATTTTAGAACTGCTCCAAATGATTATTGATTAGAGAAATGCAAATTTAAACAACTATGAAGTACCACCTCACACCTGTCAGATTGGCTAACATGACAGAAAAGGAAAATGATCAATGCTGGAGAGGATGTGGGAAAATTGGGACAGTGATGCTCTGTTGGTGGGGTTATGAACTGATCCAACCATTCTGGAGAGCAATCTGGAACTCTTCTCACAGAGCAATAAAACTGATGAGCAATACTGATCCAGCAATACTAAACTTGTTCTATATATCCCAAAGAAATCATAAAAAATGAGAAAAGTCTCACATATTCAAAAGTATTTATAGCAGTTCTTTTTGAAGTAGCAAAGAATTGGAAATTAAGAGGATGCCCATCAATTGTGGAATGGCTGAAACAGTTATGGAATATGTATGTTATAGAGTGCTATTGTTCTATAAGAAGTCATGAGTGGTTGGACTTTAGAGAAGCATGGAATGAATTTTATGAACTGATACTGAATGAAGTGAACAGAACCAAGAGAACATTGTACACTTTAACAACACTGTGAGATGATCAACTATGATGAATGAAATTCCTTTCAGCAGTTAGGAGATCAAGGACAACCCTGAGAGACCTGCTATGGACAATGCCATCCACATTCAGAGGGAAAAAAATACAGAATCTGCATGCATGCCACCTTCACTTTTAAAAATTTCTTTTGTGTTTTTCCTTCCTTCCTCATTTTTTAAAATTTCCCCTTAGTTCTAATTCCTCTTTCACAACAAATCTAATATGCAAAACGCAAATGTATGTGTATAGCTTTTACTAAACTTCCCCACTATGGGGAAGGGTTAGGGAAGGAAGAGTGGTAGGAAAATATAGAACTCATAAATTTGCAAATGGATGAATGTTGGGAAACTACCATTGCATGGAATTGGAAAAATAAAATGAAATTTAAATTAAAAACTTTATTTTAGTAAAAATGATAATTAGCCAACCTGAGAGTAGAAAGTTTTTTAATTTTAAAGTTACTTTAAGTTTTTTCAATATTTCTTAATTATTTTCATTTAAAATTTATGCCATCTTTAAAAGAATTTTTTTTTTCTGCATCATTTTCTCTCAGGCAGACAGAGTGCTTCTGGGAGGTCCTGGCAGTTTTTATTGGCAAGGTAGGTTAAACAAATTATTCAATATTTGCTATTAACTTTTGCTGGTTTATTTTGACTCTAAAATATGAGCTTCTAAATTAACTTTGAGAAGAATTGAGCAATATTGTTTTTGTGACAACAGTGCTTCTTTACTGGTTTTTGAAAGATGGAAAAGGGAATACATGTAATTTGGGAGAGTTTATGATATATGTTGATTAACATGTTAGTTATACCTAAGTGAATAAATATGATACTGTTATAGAGTTGCCCAGAGATTATAATTTAGCATCTGAAAAGCCATTTAAGCCAAATAACTTACTTTTTTGTGAAGTTTAATATATTACTATGCACTTAAATTTGTATTAAATTTGTGATTTTGAATATTGGGTTTAAAATATTTTAAATAGATTAAATAACTTTTAAATGAAAATTTTATTTATTAATCACTCAAATTAAATGTGGTGTTCTTTGGGAAAGAGAAAATATAAACAAGAAGAGAGGTATGTTTTCTTGGGCTACCCTAGACAATCTCTTTATTATTGACATCTTTCATTTTTATATATAGATATTATGTATTCATTCATATATTATATATGCCTTTATATATAAATATTACACTCCTCCTTCTACCCTATTCAATGAGCTATTTCCTGTAACAAAGAACAAGAAAAATAAAATGGGGAGGGGAAGTGAAGGAGAGCAGTTCAATAAAACTAAACCAACACATCGACTGAATCTGGCAAGATATATATGTGTATATATATATATATGTATAGTGTTTTATACCCATAGTCCACCCACCCTTGCAAAGAAATAGAAGGGAAGAAGGGAGGGTGGTATTTTTTTTAGGTCTCTTCTTCATGGTCAAACCTAGGTCACTTTAATTACACAGTATTCAGTTTCCTTTTCTGCTGTTGTTCTTTTCATTTACATTATGTTATAGTCATTATTTTGCCAGTGTTGCTTATTTTACTTTGTATTGGTTCACATGAGTTTTCCCACACCTTTTTGCAATTCTTTCTATTCATTGTTTCTTACAGAGTTGCCCTAATATATTAATCATCACACTCTTTTTAGCCAAACCTTAATTAAATGGGCTTGTGTGGTTTCCTTTTAAAAATACTATTTAATCAATCCAGAGCTTTTACCATTGGTTTTGAAAAAAGTGGAAATAGAATACATATAAAATGAATGGTTAGAGAAAATAAAATGAATAGGCAATTTATTTTCCAACTTCATTTTCCATGGAATTTTTAAGCAGTTAACTTCTTTGTGCTTCTTTGTCTTATTCTTATGAATATCAGGATTCTGTATAGTTAATGAGAGTATTAATTTCCTAGTTTTGTCAGTATTTAGTAGAGTCAGAAACTATCATCATGAGCAATTATCCAGACTCTGGATTTTGGGTTTTTTTTTTTTAGTTATCAATGGCTTTCTTTATATTAGACTTTGGGAAAGAATGAACTATGGAGATAAATTATACACTAGAAAGAGTGCAAACATTTCTTTTACAGATACCCAGGAACTGTTGGCAGCATTCTGGTTTTGTGTAATAGTGACTTCATCTAGCCATAAAGTGTTAGTTACATCCTTTCTCTTTAAATAGCTTACATTTTTAATGAAAGATATAGCTTACAATTGTTGAAAAAGTTTTGGATTAGACTGCTAAAGCTAAACAGAGATGACCTTTAAGTGAAAGGCATATATTGCTAATTTATATATCTAAGAAAATCAGATTTAGATTATCTGGAATAATTTCTTAGATTGTTACCCCTGAGTATTCTTGTTTGTGGTGTAATTTAACCAGTATACAGGTAAATTACCAATGTACTCTCCAGAAAATACAAGTCAGGTTCTTAAATTTAATCTCCATTATTACCATTTTATCCATTAAATTTCTTAAGCCTAGTCAATAAACAAAGGGATAAATCAAGCCCTGATTTGTAACATTTGTTGACATTAAGAATGTAAATGTTCATACTGAAAGTTTAGAGCTGATTCTAGAATACCCTACTAAAAACATCAATTAATATGAACATTTTTTAAGATAAGAAATTTATAAGGAAGGAATATGTATATTTTATATATACATATGCATATATGTTTATGCATACATATGTGCATCCAAACATACATGGGTGTATTCTGTTCCATTTTCCTTGCTTTCTTCACAAGCTGTTCTTTCAGTATTTAGAGGCAATGACTTTTATTCAGCTGCTGAATGGATTTGAATTTTTTTTATGAGAATTACTTTGAGATTTCCAAATAATATCCTCACATTTGTATTGAGAAGTGAGTTGCAATTAGAAGCCACTTGTAATGCTTCTGGGATAATTCCCCAAACTGCTAATTTAATTTAATTAATAAATTTAGGTCTCTTCTTCACAAATAAAAATTTATACCACACCTCACCCCTAAATTCCCTTTTTGCTAGCCTTATTAGATTTGTCCTAGTGACAACCATAATTTTAGACATTCTCTAGGTAAGGGAGAATAAAGAATTGATTAATTGAAGGTGAATAGGAAAAATATGGAATAAATATGGGGGGGAAGGAAGATAGCCAGACTGAAAAGACACTAAAGTGCTAAGCAGAGAATCAGAGGATGTTAGTAGAGAGCATCATCATCCCCAGCAGATTTTGACTTGAATTTTTAAAAATTCTTTCTATTTCACCTAAAGGGAAAATGAAACAATTTGCTGAAAAATAAAACCAAGCTTGACAATCTTAAAACAGAGTAGTGTAATGTGTTAAATCTGAGCTTTCCACATGGAATTAAAAAAAAATAATTCCTTCCCTTACATTCCCAACCCCCAATCACTGGCTACCTACATGAACAGACTGGCATGCTGTGGGAGAGGAGGAAACATCACATGGATATGCCTATGAGCCAAAACACTGTCAGGAAGATAGATTTTGAGCTTACCCATTAGAGCTGTTTATTAACCCTTTTTTTGGTTGTAACAAGATGGTGATAGGTTTAATAAATTGATTTAACTGAGTTATTCTGTTTGAATCTTTGTAAATAAAATAAAATATGAGTATTTGAGTGAGATCTGTAGATGCATTTCTGTCCGCTATGAATCTGAACTATACTAAGCACTCTAAACAACTGTTGATGTAATGTTCAGTGAAGTCTTTTATTATTGTTAGCAACAGCAGTGTGAATAACTTGGATGCTAGGATTTAATAATAATTGCAATGACTCACTTTGTGAATAAATTTTTTAGCAAAATGAAAGTTATTGGTGCCTCAAAAAATAAGCAACATTAATTTTAAACAAAAGTAAAATTTACAAGGCAAGTAAAATTTGGATTCTTCTATGAAAATTAGTTGGTAAAATTTAAGTGTGTACCATGTGCTAGTTACAGTGATAAATACTCTGGATTAAAAAAAGAGAGATCTTGCCAACAAGGAGCTCACTTTCTAATCGAGGGGCAACAGGTAGACAAATAAGTAGAAATAAGGTAGAAACAAGGTGTATGTGTGTATACATATATATATATATATATATATATATATATATATATATATATATATATATTAAAAAGGAATTCATTGACAGATGAAAGTCACTAGAATTTAGAGAGATTGGGTTAGGCTTCCTATGGAAGATGGGATGATGAAATGATGAAATGAAAATGGTGATAAAGATAATGTTTCATCTCATTGTTTTGTAGACAAACAAAAAAATTTAATCTTTCTGAATTGTAGAGCCTTCAACATTAAACAAATGGAAAAACTACAAGTGTTTCTAGGTCCTGGCTCTGGGGAATCAAGTACTTATGGGTTTTTTTTTTTGGTCTGGTCTCATTTGTCTATAATAATGGACTTGACTTGGGTATCCCATGGAGTGACTTTGAACCAGAACTGCACAGACAAGAAAATTAATGTTTTCACTTCACTAACCCATACTGCCCAAAATAAAATCAATTAGTGAGAGAACTTAGAATTGATTGGCATTATGGAAACTTAACTTCCACTCAACAGCAGCAACATCAAAATCCCAGTTTTAGTTTTTTAAATGTCTTAATGTAATTTATAGAGGAATAGCCTAAAGAATTCCAGATTCCTTTCCTTAAATGCCAGTATCGTTCTGAAGTTGATTAAACAAGTTCATTTACTTCTTTAAATGAGCAATTTATCTTCATGGAATTGCTTGGGCATTGGTAAATAGGTAGCATAAGAAATAATTGTGAATGAGTAAAGAGATATAATTAAACTCGTCCTCAGACTTCTTCTGGTTTGTTTTTTATGTGTGTAACTGAGGAGTTGAATAGCTGAATAGCTACTGAAAAGCAATAATCTTGCTTAGGGATTCTAAGTAGTATTACAAACAAACAGATTACCCTTCTCCTTCCATTTTTTGGGGGGGATTCAGAAGCAAAACATTTTATTGGAAAGTCATAATATTCTCTTTTTTTTATTTTCCAGGTCAGCTCATTTCTGACCAAGTGGCAGAAATTATGTCTAAATATGACTCCCGTGTATATAGCATCAAATATAATAATCAGTTAGCAACTCGGACAGCTCAGGCTGTTTTTGATGACAGCTATTTAGGTAAGTGTTCTAAATATGTAATTCTATTTTTTAAAAATTATTTTGTTTTTAATTTGTGGAATAAAAGAAGTATTTCTATAATATAGTATGATAAAATATATCAGATATGAAATTACAAATCTACTATGTAAAACTTGCTATTCCTTTCAAATATACATCAAAGTTCTCATGTAAATTTCTTTTTTCTATTTCTTTTTTTCTTTCCTCCCCTCACTTTAGACCACCATATTATAAATAAATAAATAAACACACACACACACACACACTCACATGTAATATTAGTCCATATATCTGTATATCAGTTCTTTCTCTGTATATTTTGCATAAGTAACTTATTTACTCAAAATCATTTTAAAAACAATACTGATATTACTTCCAATATACAATATTCTCTTGCTATTGCTCATTTCACTGTTCATTATATCATGCAAATCTTTACATGTTTTTCCTGAGATAATTGAGCTCATTTCTTATAGCACAGTAATATTTCATCAGAATCCTATATCACAACTTGTTTAGCCATTACTCAATTGATAGTCATCCCTGCAATACAATTCTTTGCCACTGCTATTAAACATATTAGAATATATAGTTCTTTTTCCTTTTTTCTCTAATCAATTTTGGAAAGTGATCTAGACCTAGATCTAGACATATCTAGATATGGATAAAATGATTGGATCAGTTCACAATTCCACAATTCCAGTGTATTAATGTCCCAACTTTTCCCTATCATCTTCAGTGTTGTAATTTCCCCTTTCAATCGTTTTAGCAATCTGAGATGTATAAAATGATATCTCAAGTTTGTCTTAGTTTGCATTTCTTTACAATAATGATTTAGAGTATTTTTTTTAGGTTTTTTTTTTGTAAGGCAAATGGGGTTAAGTGGCTTGCCCAAGGCCACACAGCTAGGTAATTATTAAGTGTCTGAGACCGGATTTGAACCCAGGTACTCTTGACTCCAGGGCCGGTGCTTTATCCACTACGCCACCTAGCCACCCCCTAGAGTATTTTTTATAATGGATATTTATTGTTTTTATTTCTTCACTGGAAAATTGACTATTTATATCCTTTGACATTTGTCAATTGAAGAATGACTCCTATTCTTATGAATCTGGCAAAGTTCTTTGTTTTAGATATGTGAACTTTATCTGAGAGACTATAAATTTTCCAACTTACTGCTTTCCTTCTGAACATTTGCTTTATTTTTATAAAACATTTACTTGGTTCTTTATCTTATATTTATTCACCAATTATTTGTTTATCAAATAGAATCCTAATTTGAAGAAAAAATACCTCATTCTTTTCTAGGTTATTTATTAATGCTGTATAAAAATGTTCAATTTTTTTGCTATTCAACTGAGAAATAGCATGGGAAAACGGAAAAAAGCCCTAAATTTGGAGTGTGGACATAATTGAGTTTAAATTCTAATCATGACACTAACTCTTTGGTCACAGGCAAGTTTTAAGATCACAAATATAGGGGCAGCTAGGTGGCACAGTGGATAAAGCACCGGCCCTGGAGTCAGGAGTACCTGGGTTCAAATCCGGTCTCAGACACTTAATAATTACCTAGCTGTGTGGCCTTGGGCAAGCCACTTAACCACATTTGCCTTGCAAAAAAAAGCCTAAAAAAAAGATCACAAATGTAGACTTAAGAGAAACTATGTCATGAAGTTCAACCTCCATTACTTTATAGATGAGGAAACTGAGGCATAGAAAGAAAAAGTTACTTAACCAGCATCTTACCTGGCTTCAATTACAAAGCCCTATATACAATAAGATTTCTGCCCTCTTCTTTTATTCACTTAAGTTATCTGAATTCTAGCTTTCTCATTTTATAAAATGGAAATCACAGTATCATTCATTTGGAATGAATGTTGGTGATCATCTAATTTAGCTGCTCTCATTTTATGGTTAAGAAAACTAAGGATCATGGAGAATCAAGTGATTTAATAAAAGGTAGACAGTAGGCAATAAATATTAGAGTAGAGGGTAATGACATTACTCTTCTTTCTATAATTACTTTATGATTTTAGGGTACTACATAAATATAAACTATTATTAACATGAATGTATTTATCAAAGTTAATTTTGAGTACTGAAGAGCATAGTGTGCTGCAAAGAGCATTTAGTCCAGCATTAGATGTCCTAGATTTGATTCTGAGCTATGTGACCCTGGACAATTCAATTAATTTCTCTGAGACTCAGTTTTGCTATCTGTGTAAAAAGAATCAATAATATTTTTTCTATCTGCTTGACAGAGCTATTAGAAAAAGAATTTTGAAAAGCACAACATAAATATGAGCTGTTATTTTTTACCAAATTTCTTTTAAACAATGTATTGAATACTGTAGAAATTATCTTTGTCTCAGACTTTCAGATTATTTTAACTTAAAATTAATTTTCCTATTTCATTCACAAATTAATTTTGATGTAATAGCAATGTAGAAATTATATCACAAAAACTGAAATATAAATTATATTTATGAAATACTACAGCAATAGTCATGAAATAAATATAAAACTTATGAAATGAAATAAAAATTTATTATTTGCCACTGTCTTAAAGAGACCTGTATTGTGTGTGTGTGTGTGTGTGTGTGTGTGTGTGTGTGTGTGTGTGTGTATTCATTAGCTGTAGGATATTTATTCTTTTTACGTAACTAAAGCTCGTTATTAAAGACAAACTCTTAATTGTAGCAGAGAGAGCTTAGTAGTACAGTGGATGGAGCATTGGGCCCATAGTCAGAAAGACTCGTGTTCAAATTTGGCTTCCAATGCTTAGAGGCCATGTGATCCTTATTAAAGTCATTTAACTTTTGTTTGCCTCCATTTCTTCTGTAAAATTGGAGAATAATAGCACCTATTTCCCAGGTTGTTGGATTAAATGAGATATTTGTAAAGCATTTTGCATATCTTTTAGAGCCTTACAATTGCTAATTATTAATTAAAATATTAACCAAACAATAACCAATCAATAAACAATTATTGTCTACTATGTGCCAGGTACTATGCAATAAGAAGAGGACTAAATTTTCTTTTGTTTTTCTGTATGATATCTTGGAGTGCTTAGAAATGGCATCAAATATGAATCTTAAAAACATAAAATATATTATACTTCATTGCCTTTATAATTCTTGGTACTTTTCAACAAATTGCATCTTTATACCAATAAAGCAATAAGGTATCTTCATTTTATGCAAAGTTAGTATTTGTCTGTTCTTTCCTTTGTTTAAGATATTTTCCCCTTAAAAATTAGAGAATTTTTTTATTTTGAGTTGCAACATATACATAGACTCAGATTATCCTAAAACTTACACTCCTTAAAAAAGTTATATATGAACATGAAAAGATTAAGCCAATAGTTTACTGGACAGGGAAAATCTGGTTTATTAGCTCAGTGATTTCCTTTCCTCTTTCAGGACCAGTAACTACAAATTTGGTCTTGTTTGCAACTTAAGCTATATAAATGAATTTAAGTTAGGCCATCAATACATTGTTTTAACAGGTGCATTCTATTGAGGTAGTTAATGAAGTTGCTTTTATTCAAAATTGTAATTCCTATACATACATCTATATCTATATCTATATCTATATCTATATCTATATCTATATCTATATCTATATCTATATCTATATCTATATCTATATCTATATCAAATATGTTCATTTTGCTATTCTGATCATAATAATATTAAACCATTAGTGGAATTAACAGCATTTTTAAAGGTTGTATCAAAGACTCAGAAAATCTTGTTTGTTTCTTTTGGTTTTCTATTTAGGCTACTCTGTTGCTGTTGGGGACTTCAATGATGATGGCATAGAAGGTATGTTTTTTCTTTAAAACTACAAACAGAGTTTATATCTTTAAGCATTCAGAATACATGTTGGCTAAAGGCTGCATGTTGGAAATAGGTTTAGAAACAGCTTGATTATGGAATAAGATGATGTAAGGATGTAGATTTTAGCATATTTTAAAAATGTAGTCCCGGTTAATTTTTTCTGTGTCTATTTTTCTTTTTTTTTTTTTGTTAAAGATTTTATTTATTTTGAGTGTTACAATTTTTCCCTAATCTTACTTCCCTCCCCCACCCCCCACAGAAGGCAATTTTTCAGGCTTTACATTGTTTCCATGTTATACATTGATGCAAATTGAGTGTGATGAGAGAGAAATCATATCCTTTTTTTTATATATTTTTTTTCCACAAGGCAATGGGGTTAAGTGACTTGCCCAAGGCATTAAGTGTCTGAGGCTGGATTTGAACCCAGGTACTCCTGACTCCAAGACCGGTGCTCTATCCACTGCGCCACCTAGCCACCCCAAGAAATCATATCCTTAAGGAAGAAACATAAAGTTTAAGAGATAGCAAGATGAGACAATAAAATATTGTTTTTTTTCCCTAAATTTAAGGTAATAGTCCTTGGTCTTTGTTCAAACTTCACAGTTGTTTCTCTGGATACAGATGGTATTGTCCATTGCAGAGAGCCCCAAATTGTAACTTATTGTTGCACCAATGGAATGAGCGAGTCCATCAAAGTTTATCATCATCCCCATGTTGCTGTTAGGGTGTACAGTGTTTTTCTGGTTCTGTTCATCTCACTCAGTATCAGTTCATGCAAATCTCTCCAGGCTTCCCTGAATTCCCATCCCTCCTGGTTTCTAATAGAACAATAGTGTTACATGACATACATATACCATAGTTTGCTAAGCCATTTACTTAATTTCCAATTCTTTGCCACCACAAACAGGGCTGCTATGAATATTTTCGTACAAGTGATGTTTTTTGGGTCTATTTCTTTCAAAACTATAATTCTCATCTGGCTCAAATAATGTCAAATTAATGACACCACTTGCTCTGTTACCACCATTCTTAAGAATTTACAGTGGCACCCATTCTCCAGTAGCTTATGTATAACCACTTTGCTTAACATTTCAAACTCTATTAATAATCTCATATCATCAGCAGAAAGAAAAATCTCTCTCTCTCTCTCTCTCTCTCTCTCTCTCTCTCTCTCTCTCTCAAGCTTATTATTATGGTTGGACTTTCAAAACATGCTGTTTGAGTGGTGGCTACCATTTCCAAACAAGCACTATATCAAATATAGACTAAAACTGATTGGAAAAGATCTTATTATAGATTAAGACTTCACCAGAACAGAAATTCTTTGCCAAATTGGAATATCACTCTTCCATATTACATGATATCAAACATTTATGGAAAAGACAGGTAGACATGTTCTCCCCTGACTGATATAGAGTTCAGGAACCAATATGTACTTACTTCTGGTTCAGAGAGTTTTTTCCCTTGGGAAAATCCAGACAATGAGCCCCTGTGATATAGTTGGATTGTACTTTCATTCTGTATACTATATGCACTGTTTAAAAGATGAAATATTTGATAGCATAATGAAAATTTCTAGTCTCCTCCTCCTTAAATAACTGGTAACACTTTCTGTATGGCAGCTACTATATTCATTTACCAAGGTTCCATTGCTCTCTGCAGCCCTACACTCAGCATCAACTAAATACTTTTTCGTCTTTCCATAATATTAGCCATTGTACTGACTATTTTTCTTTATATTATTCTTTTGTAGGCTTTCTTAATAGTACTGAATGATTTATGAATTCACACAGACACACACATAACACCTTTATGTATATAAATTCCTTCATTTATAATATGCTTTCTTTCTTATAAATTTTGTCTCTTAAGCCCCATTGGTGTTTCTTTACAATTATTCTGTAATGCCTTGAATTACTAATTCTTTATCATTTCTCTATTTAATTTTTTCTTCATTATTTTATACCCAAAATACATATTTTTATGTTATTCATATATGTTTTATTTTCTTTTTCTCTTCAGTTAGACCCAATGAGGACAGGAATATTGTCTCCAAAGTATGCACTGTTTCTCTCTCTCTCTCTCTCTCTCTCTCTCTCTCTTTTTAGGTTTTTGCAAACAATGGGGTTAAGTGACTTGCCCAAGAACACACAGCTAGGGAATTATTAAGTGTCTGAGGTCAGATTTGAACTTAGGACCTTCTGACACCAGGGCCAGTGCTCTATCCACTGCACCACCTAGCTGCCCCTGCACTGGTTATTTTCAAGAGTTTTAGAAAGATTTGGTCTTGGCATTTACTAATTCTTGGTATTTCTTTGCACATGAATCCTTAACCACAACAAGAAATCAACATATCAATTTAAGCTTTCTGTTTCTGTTACACAAAAAAACCAAATACAACAAAATAAAATATTTCCTACAAACCAGATTCCTACTAAGCATAAACTTAGTTTTACTTATTTTAGTAATTAAAGTCATTGTGTTTTTTTCAGACTTTGTTTCTGGAGTCCCAAGAGCTGCAAGAACTTTGGGAATGGTAGGAAAATTAAACTCTTCCCTTTATAGAAATTAGATCATCTCATATTTTACTGTAATTTCATGAAATTTCATTTATCCTAAACAGGTTTATATTTATGATGGGAAAAATATGTCTTCTTTATATAATTTTACTGGAGAACAGGTAAGCTCTCTTAAAATTACTTTTTATTTAATATATTAACTTAAAATATAAATATGTGCACACATGTCCATACTGTATATATTATCATAGTCATACATATATACATACATACATAAAAGAACATAGTATGACTTCTTAAACATATGTTTCTGAATTTGGCAATTAAGACCTTTTATTTTTTAATATCAGAATACTTAGTTTAAGAAGATTGTTTTGTGACTGTGGTTGACAAATTTTTTTTCTTCATTTGTTATATAGCAAAAATTTTGAACTTTGATAAATAACTTTTTAATACAATTTGCTATAATATCTAGAATAGCAAGGTAGGTACATATTTGCTCATTAGGTAATACATATAAATTCTATTCTCCCTGTTGTTCAAAACTTAACTTTTTCTTGGAATCAAAAGAAAATTTGAAGTATCAAATTTCCCCCTCCCATATAAGACTTTTTGAAATAATCTGTATTGTACATATTACAGAATTAGGAAATTAAAAATTTTTTTAAAGAAAAGAATGGCAAAAAAATAAAACAAAAGTTTAATCAATAGCTATTCAAATACTTTAAGAGTATATGCTTTAATATTTACCAAAGATTCAAGTACTAATTGCTTATTATATGTCCAACACTGTTTAAAAATTGAGAATATAAAGCAAGAATGTTCCTTGACCTCAAGGAGCTTAAATTCTAATGAAGGAGACAGCTTATAACTTAATAGATAAATAAAAGATTCATACACAGTAGATAGAAGGAAACCTTAGACTGGGATTTCTAGAAGATAGGTCTCTGAGCTGAATTTTGATGGAAACTAGGGTTCCTAAGAAATAGAAGTGAGGAGGCAGATAATTTCATCACTAGGGGACATCCAGTGCAGAGATAGGAGACTGGAGATGAAAAATTGAATATTACATGCAGAGTAGAGCAAATGGGTCAGTATGACAAGATTATGGAATATATGGAGGAGAGTAAAGAAAGAAGACTGGAAAGGTAGAATGAGATTTTGTATTTGATCTTGAAAGAAGTTAAAGAATCACTTAAGTTTATTGAGTATGGCAGGAAAATTTAAGCTGTAGGAAAATCATTTACAACTTATTTAAGATTGACAGGAAAAGAAAATTGATTCAGGGAGACTAATTTAAAGGTTATTGTAATATTATAGCTGAGACTAGAGGAGTACCTGTGTGATTAAAGAGAATTTGCATATCTAATATTCTGTAGGTAGAAATTACAAGAGTTGACATCTGTTTAGATTTGTTGGGCTTATGAGATGATAGAAGTTGTGAGCCTAGGTTACTGGTAGATTGATGCTCTTGACAGTAATAGGGAAATTCAGGAAAGGGAGTTTAGGGAAGATAGCTATGTTTTAGGCATGTTGAATTTGTGATGCTATGAAATACCTAACCTGTCCAGTACAGGCAACTATGTGGCATAGTATATAAACTCCTGGACCTGAAATCAGACATTTTGGTTAAGTCTCACCCTTTATTTGCCTCTGTTTTCTGATCTGCACAAAGAAGGAAATAATAGCACCTACCTCCCATTATAGCTGTGAGAATCAAATGAAATAATATTTGTCAAAGTGCTTAGCATGATGCCTTATATGGTGCCATAACAAGCACTATATAAATGTAAGCTATCATCTTCACCAATAATAATTATTTATTCACTTCCCTCCACCCATTTAAAACCAGAATTTAGGGGACTAATGCTTTATATAGATATAAGAATCATTTGCATAGAGATGATAATTGAACTCATGTAAGTTGATCATCTCACCAAAAGAGGTGTATTTGGATAAGAGAGGAAAGGACCCAGGACAGAGTCTTGGCTAATAGCTACAGTTAGCGGGTATGACAATGACAAAGATCGAGCAAATTGTACTACTGTGAAGGAGAGTTGAGACAGGCAGGAAAAGGAGATCTTAGAATAGCATCACAAAATCCTACAGAGAATATCGAGGAAAAAGTCATCAATTATTATTAAATTATTAATTTTCATTTTAATGATAATTTTTAGATTAGATAAACATTTTTGATTAGTGAGAATACCATTCTATTACACACTGTTGATATTAACTTTATAATCATCTAAATGTCATTTGGAATTAATAAATCCCTTTTGTGAATTCGGGGTATATGTCACTGGATAAAAGATTGAGTCTAGTTATGTTTGTGGAATATAGTCTATAAAATAAATTAGCAAAATGACTGATAATAAGGAATGAAGTTTCCACCTTTCTCCAATTTATTTAAAATACCAATTTAAAAACCCTTTTTATTCACTTTTTAAGTTTTCAATCAATATCAATTGCCACTTTTTCATATGAATTTATTTTCTGTATGAGAAATGTCAGCTTCCAGAATCCAACTAAAAAGAAATGTATGTGTGTAGATGAATAATGGGAAAGGATTCAAGAGAGAAAGGAAATATACCTTAGATGTAGTTAAAGGGCAGTTCTTGATAGTAGAACTTTGTGATAAATGACAGAATTCAAAGTCATTTGAATGAAGTTTATTTAGTATTAGCTCTTACTATCACAAATTTTAGAAAAGCAAATAAGTATTTTATTATCAAATTGTTGATTTTTAAAGGAGAATAAAAATGGGGAACAAAAATATTTTGAAGATTTGAAGACATGAAGACCTATTTTCTATTTGAAAAATAAAGGACAAAAATAGCATCTTTAAGCCAGTTATATGGAATTTTAACATATTTTCATCTCATTTCCCAGATGGCTGCATACTTTGGATTTTCTGTAGCTGCCACTGACATTAATGGGGATGAGTAAGTTTTTCTTTTACAATACATTTCCTGAAACAGTTTTTTTCACTGTTTATGAACAACTTTATTGTCTAAATAAACTAATTTAGAGTAATTTTTTATCCTTTTATGTTTTTGTATATACTTTTCTCTCATACATTTCTGTAAAATATTTCACATTAAAAATGTTTAAAATATTTTAATCCTAATTGGAGCTAGATCTTTTGCTTTCTGTAAATCTTTCTAGTATCAAGGAATGAACTCATTGTAAATATGGTTTGCAGATGGTACACAAATTTGAAGGTAGACACAAATGATCACTCTAGATCACTTAATGTATTTGTCTAGTTGTGGGAAATACAAAAAAGAGATAAGTGAATGACAGAGTAGAAAATTGGTTATTGATAAGTATATGCAAAATTTTATAAATGTTGAAAGACTGTTCTTTATAGTTATGCAGATGTGTTTATTGGAGCCCCTCTCTTCATGGATCGTGGGTCTGATGGCAAACTTCAGGAAGTCGGTCAGGTCTCCATGTGCCTACAACAAGCTTCAGGAGGTTTTCAGATCATAAAGCTAAATGGCTTTGAGATCTTTGCCAGATTTGGCAGTGCTGTTGCCCCTCTGGGAGATCTTGACCAGGATGGCTTCAATGGTAAGACAGCATTCTATGAACTATTGAATTGCAATCCTTAGCCACAATGACACAGAGATCTTATATGTGGCAGTTGTTGACAGCTATTTCCTCTCCGAAGAATTCAGCTTCAATGAATAATACGTTATCATAAACAAAAATTTACTACTCTCTCCTTGTAAATTGTCCACTTTTAAAAAAATCAATCTCTACACAATTATTAATTTTTCAGGAATATATTATCAGATTAATTTGTTGGTAACATCACAACCAGTAGACATATACTCTATATACTGTAGTTTGTGGGACTTATTTATCAAAGTCCTCTGTAAGATGAATGGAATATATATTCTGCTAATCTATAGTGCCCTCTTGTGCTGTTAGCAGAAAATAGGATGTTGCCTGAGAATTTCCTAGTGTTATACATCCAAATGTTTGTCATCTAGCCTCTGCTGAAGACTTCCAAGGATGAAAAATCCATTAGTTATTATGTAAGTCCATTTCATATTTGGGAGTTCTAATTTCAAACAAATAGATGATAATAGGGCAGAAGTTTTAGAGTAAGGAAGAAACAAGTTCAAATCTTGCCTTAGACACTAATTGTGTGATACCTAGGAAATCACTTAATATCCCTGCACCTCAATTCACATTATCCTAAAAATGAGAAAGTTGAATTATATAATCTCTAAAGTTATTTCCAGTTCTAAAATATTCTATGATCATTTCCCAGATATAAAGATAAAATTTGTCTCTTTGCAACTTCCATTCATTGCTCTTTGCTCTGTTGTCTAGACCCAAACAGAACAAGTTCTCTCTTCTCCACATGTTGATATTCTTTAAGTATTTAAAAACAGTTCACATCTCTCTTAATTCCTTTCTTCAGCAAAAAATATGGCAAAATTCTTTGATTTCCCCCTAGGCAGAAAAATGCATCATTAGTTGGATAGCAATGCATTTTTCTGCCTGGAGGAAATCAAAGAATTTTGTTGACTACTACTCAGGTAGTCAATGGCTCAGTGGATACAATACTGGAAATGGAGTTAGGAACCAACTTAAGTTCAAAACCAGACTCAGCCACTTCCTAACTATGTGACTTTGATGGAATATACCCAGTGGAATGTATCTTCTTTGAGATCAGGAACAGTTTCATTTTGTATATTTCAAACATCTACCATATTTCTTAATACCTAATAAGAACTTAATAAATGTTGAATTGAATTGCATTGGACACATTGACAAGCATTTTTTGTCCCTACATTAAGGATGAGATATGTAAGAAAAAACAAGACAAAAAATTCCCCAAACATCCTGTTTCAAAAAGAATATCAGGGATAGTTCTCAATTCATAAAGGAGGAAAGGTAGACTTTTTTCCTTAACAATATTAGTAACAGTGAAATACTTATAAAGCAACCTAATAATGAATTGATCTTTTCTTTTTTAATTGTTTTTTGAATTTTCAATTTTTTACCCAATCTTGCTTCCTTTCTCCCCCCACCCCCACAGAATTCAGTCTGATAGTCTTTACATTGTTTCCATGCTATACACTGATCAAAATTGAATGTGTTGAGAGAGAAATCATATCCTTAGGAAAAAATAAAATATAAGAGATAGCAAAATTATGTAATAAGATACCTTTTTTAAAAAAATTAAAGGTAATAGGTTTTTGTCTTTGTTTAAACTCTACAATTCTTTCTTTGGATCGAGATGGTATTCTCCATCACAGATACCATAAAATTGTCCCTGATTGTTGCACTGATGAAATAAGCAAGTCCATTAAGGTGTGTACAATGTTCTTCTGGTTCTACTCATCTCACTCAGCATCAGTTCATGCAAATCCTTCCAGGCTTCTCTGAATTCCCATTCCCTCCTGGTTTCTAGGTTGTTTTTTTTTTTTTTTTTGCAAGGCAAATGGGGCTAAGTGGCTTGCCCAAGGCCACACAGCTAGGTAATTATTAAGTGTCTGAGACCAGATTTGAACCCAGGTACTCCTGACTCCAGGGCTGGTGCTTTATCCACTGTGCCACCTAGCCGCCCCCTCCCTCCTGGTTTCTAATAAAACTATAGTGTTCTAAAACATACATATACTACAGTTTGTTCAGTCATTCCTCAATTGATGGACATTCACTCAATTTCTAATTCTTTGCTACCACAAACAGGGATGCTATGACTATTTCTGTTTCAGGTAATATTTTTACCCTTTTTCATGATCTATTCAGGGCATAGACCCAGTAGTGATATTGCTAGATCAAAGGGTAAGCATTTTTTATTGCCCTTTGGGAATATGAATTGATCTTTTCAATACACTCTGTAATCTGTTGATATCTAGAAAAATAAAATTCACAAAATACTACATTTTGGGGGTTTTTTGCAAGGCAGTGGGGTTAAGTGACTTGTCCAAGAACACACAGCAAGTTAATTATTAAGTTTAAAACTGAAAAGGCCAATACTACAATCACTCCACAAGGTTCAAGCATTTTTGGGGAAGGAAAAGAATCTTCTTCCCCTTCTCCCTCCAATTTGTGTCATACCTTGGTAGAAAGGTAGAAATTTTTGTTTGATACATAATATCTAAATCCATTCTAATAATTTAGTAAAGCAATAATGTAGAGGTAAATTTTGCTCCCTAAATATAGGTCAGAGACTTTACTATCATAAAAGTTTGGCACAAATTAAATGGAGTAATTTGAGAAATAATACAGCAGGATCAATAGAACTCCCCATCATTAAAAATACTCAGCACAAAGGAAGCTATAAAGTTTGGAATTTATAAGTCTTGCTACAGAGGAGAGCAACTTTTTAGGATTATATTCCTCTAATACCTTTAAAGAAAATTGCCAAACTCAATTTATCAAATGATGTACTATGAACCAAGATGGTTCTTAGAAACAACAGACCAGTCTGCTGCTGTTAAATAGGTCATAGATAAAAAGTTTTATTAAAAAGGACCCTAGAAATAAAGTAGAAATCAGTCTCCTACATTTATATAAAAGCAAAACATTTATATCTGATAATAGAGTGTGCAGTTGTAGTCAAAATTCCCAAGAAAGGGAGGAAGTAGGGAGGAATTTTTCTGAGGAGAGCCTTAATGGAGCAGCAGTAGCAATAGAACACAATTAGAAAAAAAGAGAAATTTATGATAAATATTTATAGAATCATGATAGGATGGATATGGAATTTTGCTTACTTATCTACTAATGTTAGAACCTGTCTAAATCTGATATCCAGTTACCTTTACCACCTTCCTGCTTATATGACAACAATTTTAGGGGTATAGTTATTATTGAAACAAAAAAAAATATTGGACAAATGAGGGACTTATTTGGATTAAGAGGTAATAAAGTTAGTATTAGAAAGAAATAGAAATAGATTCAGTTAAGTTTTAGATTTTATAATGGGTGATACCTCCAAAATTGGATATTGAAAAAATAGTATATATGAAGCATATAGGTTAACATTAACTAGAAGAATCATGATCCCCCAGAACAAACCTTAATAACTACTAGAACTAGAGACTTGGTCTGATACATTATTATGTTTCTTAATTTACTTAATATTAATTTCATAGTATCAATTGGTTCAACTGAAGTACCTTCTTAGTACCTTTCTATTAAGATGGTTAGAAATCCCCTCAAAATTCAGGCAATATCTTAAGGAAATAGAAGCTCTCTTTTTTTATTTGAAATCATCTGGAATGCAATTCTCCTTCTTTAATCCACTTGACTGTTATGTGACTCCTGCAAGAAACATGGACTTGTTTTGCTTTTTTCCTATAAGTGATAAAAATTTAGCAATATGCTGAAATCTTGACCAAGAACTGTTATTATGAATGTGAAAGAAAATGTTATTAAAGCCTATGAAATCCTAAATACATCACAATTTTGTGGGCAAACTTGAAGGTGTGTGTTTTAATTTAGTTTTTAATTAGATGACCAAACCAAATATAACTTTGTGACTCCCTTTGACTTAGATATTCAGTGTTATTTAGACTATGCTTTTATAAGGAAGATATATTTAGGAAATGCTGTTTGCTTTAAGAAATTTACCTCCCACATGTTTTAATGTTGATCTGGTATGTAATGAAATTAAGAAACAAAAATATTGTTACATAAATAAGATAAAATACCCAGGAGTTTAAGTTCATTAACAGTCTATGTAACAATATACAAGCTGAAAGCTTTTCTAAGCTAAATAAGAAAGAAAATGGTAATCACAGGTGAAAACTTCAGGAGGCCGTCAATATAAGTGCCTATTTCTTGATTTTCTACAAAAATTAACTAGAGAAGATAAGAGTAACAGAACCTGTATTGATGATGTTCTCTACCTGTCTGACCAATTTAGTATAGTTTAACAAGTATTTATTTATTTTTATTTTTTTTTAGGTTTTTGCAAGGCAAATGGGGTTAAGTAGCTTGCCCAAGGCCACACAGCTAGATAATTATTAAGTGTCTGAGGCCGGATTTGAACTCAACTTCTCCTGACTCCAGGGCCGGTGCTCTATCCACTACGCCACCTAGCTGCCCCTAACAAGTATTTATTAAGCATTCTATATACAAGGGATATAGAAACAGATTTTCCCTTCAAGGAACTTAACATAGTATGGAGAAAAGTCAATTTATGATAATTTGAGGAAGGAGAGTACACTAATATCCAAGGTTCCTGAGGATCCCAGATATAGGCTTTAATTTTAGGCTCAGTCTTTAATTTGGAAGTCTCATGTCAACTTTGTTTCTTTCTGCCTTCCTTAACCAAAGAGAAGAATTTCTAATAGTAGAAGTTAGGCTTTAATTGCAAATATGCTTCAAACTACCCATGCCACATAAAAACCATTTTTTTCAGGGCTAGACTGATCTTTATTACTAAGAAAACCAAAAATATGCCTGAGGGATCTGGTTTGCTTCAGTTTGAACTGAAGCACTGAATAAAAAATTAATGCTGCATTTATCTATCAGAATGGTTATGGAAAACTGTAAGTCTTTTTCCTACAATCACTCAGCCTTTCTAAAGTCTTCCCATTTTATTCACAGATGTTGCAATTGCTGCCCCCTATGGGGGAGAGGAGAAACGAGGAATTGTTTATATCTACAATGGAAGAGCCACAGGCATAAATTCAGCACCATCTCAAATTCTAGAAGGACAATGGGCTGCCAGGGCCATGCCACCAAGCTTCGGGTACTCATTGAAAGGAGCCACAGATATAGATCATAATGGATATCCAGGTGGGCATTCTTTTAAAACAACACATGCAAATTTATTAAAGCAACTGTATAATCAATTTTAGAGTTATATTAAAAATGAAGCACCAAGCTCTTACATTTAACTTATTTCCATTTGATTTTTTGAGAAGGGCAATAATGGAAGATGTAATATGAAAAAATTCCTAAAAATGAGAATGCCTTGGTTCTTCCCTCAGTTTTATTACTAACTAGTCAAGTGTCCTTTGAGTAAATCTTTTCATCTTTTTTTGGCCTCAGTTTCTGTAACTACAAATCCTCTAGAATTTTCTAACCCAAACATTGTATGGCTATGAAAACAAATCTGATTATCCTATACTTATGTGTACATTTATATAATATGCATGTATTACTATATCTACAAATAAATCTTTATATAAATTTATATACAAAATATATAATTAGGAGCTATATAGTCAGAAATATTTGTGTGAGGTAGATAGTTAGACAGATATACATACATGTAAAATTGTAATTAACTGTACAACTTGCATTTTTTCTTACCCAGGATTGGGGGTTGCAACAGAACATGATTTTTTAATGCATGTTATGAAGAACTTAATGTTTTGTAATAATTTTCTGAGTTGTTTACACTTATACAAATGGAATAGATTTATTTTAGTAATATATGTTCCTTTTAAAACTTACTCATAGAAACATAACGGAAAGTAAAGAATGTTATGCCATTGAGATATCTTTTTTTTAAAAAGGCAAAGAAAAGATTACAAGGAAGGTTAGAGAAAAGCACAAACAGGACAGAGTTGAAAGCTAAAGAATGAATTTATTATATGATTAAAAAAAGAATAGCAAGTTGTACATAAAAGAAACCTGAAATTTCATGTAAAATCTTCCCTTTTTGTTCTGGTTATAAGAATAAGGTAATAAAATATAAGAATATTTGTGCCCAACATGCAGTAGATTCTTCTGAGATCAAATTGATTTGATTATCCACAGTGAGAAACACTGTACTTTGACCAACATAGTGATATCATTTTAATTCTCTTTGAGAATGAAGGAAAAACTGCTAATTAAATAATAATAAATAATTATTATTATTATTAGTGTTGCTAGTGTTTGCATAAAGTTTGTAAAGCACTCTTGTTTTGCAAATACTATCTTATTTTATTTTCATTGCAACCTCACTACAAGTTTTTATTATTCCCATTTTTCAGATGAGGAAAACAAGGTAGACAGGTGAAATGACTTGTCCAGGGTCACACAGCTAATAAATATTTGAGGCTAGATTTGAATTCATAGTTCCCTAACTCTAATCCAATGTTCTTTCCATTGTGCCACATGAGTGCTTCTCATGCTCATAATTACATGGAAAAAAGCCATTTTGGGGGGTGTTTAATTTAATTCAAATATTTATTTATTTATTTACCTAAGGAATTAGAAATTAATTTTTTCTTTATTACATAAAGTGAGGGGCACATATGCTGTAAAATAGCTCATGCTGAGAATCTTGCTTTGGAAGTTCTGTTCCTATATTCAGGTGATTATTTTTTCCTTTGCATCAAGTTCTTTGATGGGATATATAAAACCCTTCTTCCATCTCCTAATCCCAATAGGATTTCATTAAAACTATAGGTGAACATAATTTTTTTAAATCTATCTAGAATAGAAATTCAAGCTGTTCTCTGGGATTTATGTAGCAACATTAGATCTATGTTTTCTCCATTTCCTCTTATATATAATGTTTTGAGAATTTCAGAGCCCTTATTTTATAAGAATATAGAAATGGAAAATGAATACTATCAATTAAAAAAAACTTTTCATTTTAGTTACTAACAACTTAAAAATAACATTATTTTGTCCTTTTGTAGATTTAATTGTTGGTGCTTTTGGTGTGGACCGAGCTGTTTTATATAGGTGAGTAGAGCTTCTGGAACCTCTTTTAGAGGACAATCCAAAGTCATTTATAATTCTATAACTAAATATCAAGTACTACATAAACTTCAGCTTAACCCTGAGGGAGTAGTGGTAATACTTGTTATCTAGTATTTTATTGCAGCTAAGTGATGGTCATTCTTATGTATTTATAATAAATAAAACTATAGTAATTTAAAAATGTCATTCAGTTCGAGCTTCACTGTTTTATTTTCAAAATTTTAAAATTTGTTTAATTCTGTTTTTAAGCTCTATATTTGGCTGTAAAAATATTTCTGCAAAAAAGGCAAGGAGATACATTTCAAGTAGTCCTAATATAATAATTCTACTAGAGAAATTAAGCACTCATATCATTCATGTTCCTATTCTGTTGCTATACACTATGATTTTTAATGTTTTATAACTATCTTTTTCTTTTTATAATTTAGGGTATTTTTCATGCATCAGAAGATGTCATCAGAAAAGCTTTTCCATATTTACTTTGTTCCACTAGCATTCTTCATTTGTTTTCCTTAGTAACTATACGTCTTTGGGGGCTATGTTTACATATGTCTAGCAAACCAGCCTTAAAACTGTAAAATTTGATCTCCTTGGCTTTTGGAAGATGAGTCTAATTTTTAGTATTAAGAAAAACGATGTTTTTCTGGCTCCTATTTTGGAGACAAGATACCCTGAACTAAGCACATTTAAGAAATATAATCTACATGTATCTATGTATCTAACCTTCTAAAATTTAAAATGTTCTCCCAATTTATCTTATTTTCTTTTTTTTCCTTAAAATACATCACCACCACAGAGCCAGGCCAGTTATCACTGTAAATGCAGGCCTAGAAGTTTATCCCACTATTCTAAATCAAGATAATAAGACCTGTCCACTCCCTGGCACAGATGTCAAAGTTTCCTGGTAAGAACATTTATTTAATAAAAAGCATTAACATGATAGTTTATTGGGCATTCAATAGGCATGGTAAATGAGCCCAATAGTTAATTGAAAGAAAAAGGAAAGATAAGTATAAAACATTTTTTATGGATCAGTTGTATTTCATCTCCAATTATAACTAAATAAAAGAAGCTCTTGAATTACTAAACAACCTGATAAATAAAAATTGCCTCTTTAAAATTGAAAGAAATGCAGTATAGTGTAATTGATATTGTACCAGCTTGGGGTTAGTATGGCCTGGGTTCAGGTCTTCTGTTATAAAGCATCTATGTGGACTTCTTGTTTGCTTGTTTTAAAGACTTGACCTCCCCATTCCATACAGGCAGGGTATAGAGGCTATTTATAGACCTGATTCTCTTTTTGATTGATATAAAAGCTGTCACTTGATCTGTTTCCAATCTGGGCTGCTTTGCTTCTTCTTAGTCAAATTAGTGTCCCCTTGCTCTTGGTGGCTCACCAAATTGTTGTCAATAGTACAGATACACAATTGTTATTGCCCACCCAAATTTAGAACTCCTGAGTTTTCAAGACAGCTGATATTAAAGGAATGTACAATGATATTCAGTATATGCTAGTTATATAACCTGGGATCATTCATTTAACTGTTTAGTGTTCCAGGAAATCTTAAAACTAAAAGTTTTCCAAAAGTTGCCAGCTTACAACAATGATGGAATTTCTTTACAGGGAGTTTTTCACTAGTGAAGTAATAGGTCCAAACCAAAGGAAAAGAAGGAACAAAAAATAAACTCATAAAATGCAATTTTTGTTTCTATATATAGGTCCTCTAAATGTTTAGTGCATTTGAATTATTTATCTTCCCTTTCCAGTTTAACTTACTAAGTAATAATTAAATACCCTAGGTTGCAATCATCCTTTCTAAAGTAGCATTTAATATGTCATGGGAGATACAACTTCTCTTCTTAGCTTCTTTATACTTCTTAAAATAAATAATGCTACCTAACATTTATTATATATTGCTGACTTCATGCCAGGCATTGTGCTAAGTGCTTTATAATTTTTCACTCATCTGACATCCACAATTCTTAGATTTTCCTCAAAAGCGCATTCTATTTTGTTTCTGCCATGTATTTGAATGTCTAATGTAAACTGGAGAGAACAAGGCTTGAAATACTTGATTTAAAATTAAAAAAGAATTATTAAGGAAAAATCATGTTTATCCCATTATACTATGTGAAAGTGTCACTGGAGAATTCTAGGGAAATAATTTATTTTGTAAATAGAATCACATCATCCTCATTGGTATACATTATTATTTCATATTTTCACAATCAGTTCAGAAATTCTTTTTTTTTTGTGATCTTTAATTGGCTTTGGTTCCAGACACATTTAATTATCTTTGCCTTCCTCTCTACTCCCGGGAAGTTGCACTGTGTTCTTCAACATTCTGTCAAGTAACTGATGATTATAAACATGTATTTAAGTGCTCCTGGAGAGTTTGCTATTTTAAAGATCCTCTGATGTATCCCTTTGTTAAACTGAAACAGTCTTTTTGTAGCATTACTACAGCTGGGCCTGTCAAGGGCTCTGACAGAGTTGGTAGCAAAATGCTTAGTAAAATGCCAGATTTGGGAAGGAAGTAGCTATTTCTACAGTCAAAGAAAGAAACCATAACAAGAAAAAAACAGTATCAGGAAGAATATTGGGGGCAGAGATGGGAAAAATAATTTTGAGGAGTAAATGAGATTTTTAAAAAATCAGATACAATAATGATGGTTAGGTAGGGTTAGGAAGGTGAGGTTCAAGGTTCAATCCACAATGATTCAGAAGCAGTACAAGTAGCAAGGATAATGAGATAGAATATTTTTTATTTCACTTTCTACAGTTACCTAGATGTTTTTAGGCTCAGTTAGGGGTGTTAGATCTCAGTTTTCTACTGTTCTTGAAGTCTGGATAACAGTAATTCTTCACCTATGGTCCATGCAGAGCCTTCAGCAGGTCTAAGATTTTGGAAAAAAAGTATATTTTCATTTCTAAAAAATTAGTTTTATTTGTAATCTCTGAAATTTCAACTTTTATAAACATTATTTGAAGAAGAGTTCAGTAGCTTTCTCCAAACTACCAAAGGAGTCTATGACAAAAAAAAGTTAAGAACCTCTGCCCCACAAGAAAAGTTTCCAGGCATTGGTCTCTGTGACAAGAACTGGCATTTTAAAAAAATGATTGATACTTTTTAATACAGAGCAGCTAAGTGGTCAATGGAGGGCTGGATCTGGGAGTTAGGAAGACCTGAGTTCAAATTAAGAATTGATTATTTAGTCTCTGTGTAACCTAGAGCAAGTCATTTAAAATCTATCTGCTTTAGTTTACTCACAGGTAAAATAGAAATAATAATAGTACCTACCTCCCAGAATTGCTTTGAGGATATAAGGAGATAATTATTATAAAGTACTTTGCAAACCTTAAAGCATTATAGCTATAATATAATAATACATCTCAGGAAAATAGCCATTTTGTGAGTTCCCTATTAAGGTGATTTAATGAGCTGTTTTGTTTCTTCTAAGGAGAAAATGAGAAAAAATAGACATTGACTATAGGAAGAATTTGAATTAGAAAGGACTAAAATCCTAGATTTTACTTGTTAAATTAATTTTATGCTATTTTTAATAAATATTGTAATGTAAATTAGAGGTTTGATTTGTGAGATGTAGATACATAAAAAAGAATGTGTCAAAATTCTGAACTGGTTGAAAGGATTTATAGTTTTCATTTCCCCCACAGTTTTAACGTGAGATTCTGCTTAAAGGCTGATGGCAAAGGGAGGCTTCCAGAAAAACTGAGTAAGTTGTCCTGCAAGGGGAAACTATTATTTTTCCTATTTTGATCATAGGATATTTTATGATCAACAAGTACTAAATCAGTTGTTTGTACAATATAAAAAAAACTGTTCACACAGGCTTTTCTGTATGTTACCTATCCTCTAAAATTCTTGCTTTAACATCTGTCTTTGTGTTAGGGGTACCTGGAAACCCTAAGTAGAGTACTTTGGGGGGGGCACAAAACTCAAGCTTGACCACAAACTCTAAGTCTTATATTTTCTTGAAAAATGGAAGTAGTTTGTCTATGTGAAAAAAAATTAGGGATATTACTTGTATGTAATAGTGCCCAGGGACAACTTTTTTGTGATCTTTTTTTGAGTGATAACTTCTCCCAGTGTTCTCAAAACAAAATTTATTTTCATTTAATTATATTACAAGAGAGTAAGTAGATACTAAGTCTGAGTAATTTATCACCTAGTAATCAACTTACTAGTTTTCAGCTTCTTGGGTATGTGTTTGTGTGTGTGTGTGTGTGTCTGTGTGTGTATTTTCTCTAAAACATTAAATACTTATTAAAGTTAATAATCAGAATTCTGTTAATATTAATGACAGGAGAATCAATTCTGAAACTTAATCTGTTGTTTCTATCAAGAATTTCCTCCTACATATTTGGGTCAAAAAAATTTGGCATCTCTTTTACAGTTTGTCATATTTTCTAATGTGCCACCAATATTTTTCCATCTTATATAAGAAATTAGTTTGTTGAAACATTTTGAGAGATTTAGGGGTGGGAGTGACATATTTTTCTAAATGAACAATAAGAAATAGTGAAAAGAGAGTCAAAAAGACCTGAGTTCAAGTCCCACCTCTGACATATTCTGTTTATGTAACCTTGAACAGACCATTTCATCTCTCAGGGCCCCATTTGGCTCTCTGTGGAGACTATGGAGAAGGGACCTATCTGCCTTAGGGGAGGAACTGATATCTCCCTTCACTGATGTAATTAGAAATCTGGTTTAAAAAACTATATTAATATACCAAGTGTTAAAGATTTATTTGCACTAAAGTATAGAATATTATTTTAATAGATTTGAAGTAAATTTTTACTTTTAAGGAAAAAAGTTCTGTTTACTGGGAAACTGAGAAAAAAGTATGTGATAAAGAAATTTACTAGGTAAAATGACTACCACTTTAAAATTTTTTTTTATTTTTATAGATTTCCAGATTGAACTTCTTTTAGATAAACTGAAGCAAAAAGGAGCCATTAGGAGAGCTTTGTTTCTCCATAATAAATCACCTGGACACTCAAAGAACATGAGTATTTCAAAGGGTGGTCAGATGCAATGTGAGGAACTTACAGCATATCTACGGGTAAAAAAAAAAGATCTGCATCATTGTTCTTAGTATTTAGCAATATCTTATAGGTGTTTTAGGTTAAAAAGTATTTTATCTCCTTGTTTTAACTTCTGATCTTTTTATTATTTAGTTTATAAGTTTTTATATTTTTTTGCATTACAATAAATTTTAAAAAATAAACTGAAAGGACTATTTGCTAAATGTTTTTCTCCAGATTATGTAATAGGTCCTACATAAATGCTAGCTATTATTATTATTATTATTATTATTCATTATTAATTATTAAATCAAGTTGTTATTTCTGGTCATCTTACTCTTCCCAGCATGACAAAAATTTAAGAGCTAAAAAGAATTCAGAGAATTATTTCACTCAACTCACACCAAACCAATGCTTTCTAACAGCATCCCCAATAAGTGATCATTCAGCCTTTATTGGATGATATCTAACAAAAATAGGGACCAAAGGGGAGGGAATATGAATAAATTACTATTATATTCTAGACATTGTGTTACATGCTTTAACAGATATTATCACATTTCAGCTTTACAACTACCCTATGAGATAGGTGCTAGTATCACCTCCATTTTTTCAGTTAAAGAAACTAAGGAAGAGGTGAAGTGATTTACACAGAGTCCTATAATTCTTGTCCGTGTCTGAATTTGATCTCAGGACTTCCTAACTTCAAGTTTATCATTTTGTTTCTGACACAAACTTCATCCTGGTGTTGAGAGCCCTCATCATCTTGGCCCAGACTCAACTGTGACTTCCTAAGTCAAAGATAAAACTAAGTCACTCCCCTATTTAATAAATTCCCTTGTCTTCAAATAATCTCCAAAATTAAATGTAAAATCCTGTTTGGTTTATATGACCCTTTATAACCTAGCCTCTTCTATCTTTATAATTTTCTGGCTTCCAGGGAGGTTAAGTGACTTGCTCAGCATCACACAAGTAGTAAATGTCAGAGCTGGAATTTGAACTCAGGCAGTCTTTTTTGTTTGTTTGTCTTTAAGTTTTTGCAAGGCAAATGGGGTTAAGTGGCTTGTCCAAGGCCACACAGTTAGGTAATTTATTAAGTGTCTGAGGTCAAATTTGAACTCAGGTACTCCTGACTCCAGTGCCAGTGCTCTATCCACTGTGCCCCCTAGCCACCCCGAACTCAGACAGTCTTAACTGCAAAGCCAACACTCTCCACTGATACTATTCTGCCTTTCAAGGGGCAGCTAGCTTGGCACAGTGGATAGGCCTTGGAGTCAGCAGGATGGAAGTTTGAATCCAGCCTCAGACACTTGCAACTTACTAGCTTTGTGACTGTGGGCAAGTCACTTAACCCTGATTGCACTGCATCCAGAGCCATCTCCAGTTATCCTGGTCCATATCTGTTCACTGGACCCAGATGACTCTGGAGGAGAAAGTGAGGCTGGTGACCTAGCACAGCACTCCTTCACATAAATCCCATTTGTGTTCTTGTCATGGCATTACCTCCCTGATGTCTTCTTCAAGAATGATGGGCAAAGGGGGCGGCTAGGGGGCACAGTGGATAGAGCACTGGCCTTGGAGTCAGGAGTACCTGGGTTCAAATCCGGTCTCAGACACTTAATAATTACTTAGCTGTGTGGCCTTGGGCAAGCCACTTAACCCCATTTGCCTTGCAAAAACCTAAACCCCCCCCCCAAAAAATCCAAGAATGATGGGCAAAACATCAGAAACCTTGCCTCCTTTGAACCAGAGGCACTGAAATAGTCATTGTCTGCCTTCTTCTGACTCCTGATATTTTCACTGACTTGAGCAACTCACACCTAGAATGCTTGTCAACTTCTATGTTTCCTGACTTTCCTGACTTCCTTCAGGTCCCATTTAGAATCATACTTTCTGCAAGTAACTTTTCCTGCTTAATCCCTTTTATACTATGCCTTACCTCTGAGATTATCTCCAGTTTTTATTGTATATATCTTGTTTGGACATAGCTGTTGGCATACTATTTCATTAGACTGTGAACCTCTGGAAAGTAGGGCCCATTTTTTTCATTTGCCTTCATCTTTATACCCATAACAGTTTGCCCAATGTCTGGCACATAGAAGGTGCTTAATAAATTTTTGTTGATTGCACAAAATTTTTCTGGCATTTGTTGTGGGAATATATATTCAATGCATGATGGGATGGTTAGAGAAAAATGAGAAGTGAAGTATGCATTTGTGGAATTTCTGATTAAATGTTGGGGGCATTTCATCATTAACTAGACCTATTTTCATTTCTAGGATGAATCTGAATTTAGAGACAAGCTCACTCCAATTACTATTTTTATGGAATATCGATTAGATTACAAGACTGCAGCTGATGTGACTGGATTGCAACCCATTCTTAACCAGTTCACTCCTGCCAATATTAGTCGACAGGTATTATATTTGTTCAACCATTTCTTTTTCTTTTTCTTTTTTAGGTTTTTGCAAGTCAAATGGGGTTAAGTGGCTTGCCCAAGGCCACACAGCTAGGTAATTATTGTCTGAGACTGTATTTGAACCCAGGTACTCCTGACTCCAAGGCTGGTGCTTTATCTACTACACCACCGAGCTGCCCCCAGTTCAACCATTTCTTAAAAGTACACATTAATTAATTAATTTTAGGTACCAGATTAAAATAGACTAGGGCAAATGTGTGTGAGTATGTGTGTGTGTGTGTGTATTCCTTGAGAAATAAACTATAAGTGAAATTAAGTTTCTCTTAAAAGATTTTTTTCTCTTTTTTTTATATTGTGTGAATTTGTATCTTGCAATGTTTGTTTGTTAAGGATTAATGGTGATTAATGCACCCAGTGCCAATGCCCCTCAGAGCCCAGAAAAGATATTAGTTGATATACATAGCAGGATGGTGGCCACAAAAGTTGGAATCTGCTAAGGAGTATATAAGTTTACAGTAAAAAAGAAAATTTAACCAAAAAAGGAAATTTGTTGAAGGAAATATATAAATTGTGAGTGAAATAAAAAAATCTTTGACATAAAAGGGATTGAGAGAAGGAACCTTCTTGGTAACTATTTGGATTTGATAAGACCTTCCCCCAATATTTTTACTCAATAGCATAAGCATTTCATATCGCATGTAGTTACTGCCATTTGGAAGGGTTTTTCCCTCTATGATTTTTTTTTTGGTTATTTAAATGTTTTTCAATGAATGTTTTGAACAATTTTGAAATAATTTACTATTTACTGTTCCAGCAAATATCTCTTTCCCTATCAACTTGTAGTGTTTTATTTTGTAGACAATGTAGATTACCTGGACTTGTTTCTGTACTATGATGACATACCAGAGGAGGAGGTTGCAAATGTTGACATTTGTTTGCTTATGTAAATTGAATTTTTTTTTAAGGCTCACATTCTACTGGACTGTGGTGAAGACAATGTTTGCAAACCCAAACTGGAAGTTTCTGTACATAGGTAAGTTTTACAGCTATGTAAATATTTTATTAATAATTATCATGAGACAATTTCTTAAGAAGTAATTTAGATAAAAGATTATTATTCTTTAACACCTGAGAGTTCCATGAACTTAATAAACCAGAGATAATAAATGATTAATATGTTTGTGTGAATTATCATTATTTTAGAGATTTACATATAGAAATAGTTTGAGCTTCAAAAAAAATCACAATTCCCTTACCATTTAAATAAGAGAGAATATTTGTAATAGTCTACAAGTTAACTGATAAAGTGTGTGATCACTTAACTATATATGCGTTTGAATGCCCTATCTTGGATAGGAAAAAAACGTAATCTCCCACACCTCTCCCCTCAGTTATTCTTTTCAGTGATAATAATTAAAATATTCTGTGATCTAATAAAAAAGACAGGAGGCACAATGTCTGTATCATATGATATATTTTTGATTGGATTGTTAGAAATTAGCTTTTGAACAAAAGAAAACAGGATTTATTAATAAAATCACCACCTTTCAGAGGAGATGACTTATCAGAATTTTATTTGGTATTTTATTTCATTAAAGGGAAAAGCACTGATATTTCTATTCAGCATATAATGCTAGTGTTTTACTGAACTGCAAAATATTCTTACATTTTCTTAAATCATTTCTTAAATTATTACTCAATGCTCCTGTCTCTTGGTTTTTGCCATGCTCTTCTCATTTACTGCCTGGATTTGTATTCATTTCTAGTGATCAAAAGAAGATCTATATTGGTGATGACAACCCTCTGACACTGATTGTTAATGCCCAGAATCTAGGGGAAGGAGCTTATGAGGCTGAGCTCATTGTGTCCATTCCACCCCAGGCAGATTTCATTGGTGGTGTCCGTAACAGTGAAGTAAGCTTTTAAATTAAGAAATTTTTTTCTGATAATTGAAATGCACTGAGAAACATGATTAACATTTATGAGTTGTGCCTACAATGCAGTTTCAGAGCAAGCATACCTATTTTACCCAAGGACATATTTCTAGACAGTCAAGAGCCTTAACTCTCATAATTATCTTCAAGTCTAGTACTCAGCAGTCTTGAAATGATATGCACTTGACCACTTAACTCAATATCTGAACCATGCAAGCTTTTTCATCAAACTATATGTTAACTGTTAAATAAATGTTTGAGTCCCTTAAAAACCTTAGATTTATAATATGTGTAGTAGGAATATATTTTTTTATTAAATATTCACTTGATAATTTAAAAACTTTAATATTTAAAGTGCAAAGTTTCTTCAAAGAATTTTACAACCCTATACTTATAGCTGCTTATGTTGAATATTTTGTGTCTCTTTAACTTATTTGTTCTATTGCAGACTTTATCAAGACTATCCTGTGCATTTAAGACAGAAAATCAAACACGCCAGGTGGTGTGTGACCTTGGAAATCCCATGAAGGCTGGTACTAAAGTAAGACAACATAGTTAAATTCCAATTTTTTTTTTTCCTGAAGAGGGAGCCAGGGTACTTTTGTCAATAGCACAATTGTCTGAAAGGAAAGAATGTAATTTCTGAATGCCTCAGAGGCTTGGAAAAGTAACTTGGTATAATGGATAGTGGACTGGAGTCTATCAATTGTACTCAGTAAAGATTTATTAAATACCTTCTATTTCCCAGATACTGTCCTAAGCACATGGGATATTTGGGGGAGGGGAGTGTCCAGTGGATTGAAACTAAGCTGAGAATATGCTATAAAATAAGAAAGTAGTTAGAAAGTTCTGAACCCTCTTTAAAGGAAGCTTGGGTGAGTTTATTGCTCTGCCTCCCAGACCTGCAATCAGAATGAAGAGGCAGCTGAAGGTACTGAGAAGGTATATTGCATATCAGAACGGGATAAATCTCCATGATGATTAGATTTCAGGTGATGGGTTTTGGAGCAGAAACCAAGCAAAGTAGCTGATAGAAAAAGAAGAGGGCCTATTGCCCAGCTGATGTTGTCTTTTGTTCTGAAAGAAGACCATCAATAAGGTGATGCCATGCACATAAATTGCATTTGAGTGAGGGGGGTGCTGTGCTTTGTCACCAGCCTCACTTTCTTCTCCAGAACTATCTGCATCCAGTGGCCAAATATGAATCAGGACAACTGGAGATGGCCCTGGATAGGAGGCAATTCAGGGTTAAGGGACTTGCCCAAGGTCACACAATTAGTAAGTATTAAGTGCCTGAGGTAGGAATCAAACTCCTGACCTTCTGACTCCAAGGTCAGTGTTCTATCCACTGCCCTACCTGTTGTGCAGAGGTCACCAGTATCACTTTCTCCTTCAAAGCATCTGGGTATAGTGACCAGATATGAATCAAGACAACTGAAGATAACCTTGGATGCAAGGCAGTGGGGTTAAGTAACTTGCCTAAGGTCCCTCAGCTAATATCTGAAGGTTGAATTTGAACTCAGGTCCTCCTGACTCCAAGACCAGTGCCCTCTCCACTGTGCCACCTAGCTGCCCCATTGCCCAGCTAATAAATATAAGGAATTCCTACCCCAATTGAATCAAAAGATTCACCAAGAATTTGCATATGTGCATATAGATGAGTTTTTAAGTCTTTTTTATTGGCTGAGTTTTGCATTTTTGAGACCAGAATTAGGTATGTCAATTTAGACTGAGGGTTCTGCTACTTTTTCCTACCTTTCTTCTCCCACTGGTAACATCTCCTTGGAACCTATCTCCTTTTCTATCATGGCTGTGCTCCTGATTTCTAGCTTCCTGACTTCTTGACAAAATCATGAGTCCAAACAGCAAATAAATGTCTTCATATCATCTGCCTCCATATCCTTTTTTGTGTTTTCTTCCCATATTGGAGTGTAAACTCCTTTAGGGTAGGGTTTATCTTTCTTTTTTATTGTATTTCTATTCTAATGCTTAGACCATGCCTAAAATGTAGAGATTCCTTAATGCATTCTTCCTTCTTTGTTTTCTTTGATCTATTTTAATTAAGAGAGGACAGAATATTCAAGTTAACATATGTATTTCCCCTAGCAAATGTTAGTAATATCTTAGTTGTAGGGATGTCATGTTTCTTTATTGTTCTCTCTGAATATATATCATTTTATTTAGGTACATAGATATATAGAATATTAAACACAATCCAGAACAAGAAACGTTTCCTTTTTCCACACTGGATACATTTTTCTCTATCTCATGTTATGAATGTCCAAAGAAGACACATTACTAGCTTCAGGACAAAAGATCAATGAGAGTCTGAGGCAATAAAAGATATACTTTGATTTTTATCTCAATCCTTAGTACAATGACCAAAGACAATTTTTTTTTAAAGGCAAAGGGGTTAGGTAATAAGCATTTGAGGCTGATTTTGGATTCAGGTCCTCCTTACTCTATGGCTGGTGCTATTCACTTCGCCACTTGCTTCCCCTCAAAGACAATTCTAAAGGACTTGTGATAAAAAAGAAATACTATCCATTTTCAGAGAAAGAAATTTGGAATCTGAATTTAAACCAAAGAATACTACTTTCCATTTAAAAAAATTATTTTATGCTTTTTTTCTCCTCCTATGGTTTTTCCCCCATTTTGTTCTGAATCTTCTTTCACAACATGACTAATATGGAAATATGTTTAACATGTTTGTACATGTATGACCCAAATCAGATTACTCACCATCAAGGGAAGTGGGGGGGAAGAGGGGGAAAAAAAGTAGAACTCAAAATCTTTCAAAAAATGAATATTGAAAATTATTTATGCATGTAGTTGGAAAAATAAATAATTTTTTATTTCAAAAAACCTCCCTTCCCCCACAAAAAGTAATTGCTTTTAATTCTGTTGTAGCATGACTAAGAGAAAAAAATGTTAATGTATTTTGCTCTTTCTCCATTGTTTGATCTAGCTAATCTCAGGTCTTGGTAATTTAAGAAATAGGCCTGTTATGATATGGCATATGGTTTGATTAGAATATTTTTGTTACAAGAATAGTTTTTTTTTAATGCCTGAGAACAGCTTGGCATCTTTTAAAGCACAGTTTCTTAAGTGCATTCTGGCTCCTTCTTCCTCTTCAATTCTCAATCTAATCTACAGTCCTTTTGTAGTGACTGTCCAAGATACATGAACTGAGGTGCTAACTTGGTATAATGGTTTCTTTTTTTCTTTTAAATTTATTTTTATTAAAGATGTTATTAGAGTTTTACAATTTTCCCCCCAATCTTACTTCCCTCCCCCAACCCCCCCCAATGGAAAGCACTCTGTCAGTCTTTACTTTGTTTCCATGTTGTACCTTGATCCAAATTGGGTGTGATGAGAGAGAAATCATATCCTTAAAGAAGAGACAAGAAGTCTAAGAGATAACAAGGTCAGACAATAAGATCTGTTTTTTTCTAAATTAAAGGGAATAGTCCTTGAACTTTGTTCAAACTCCACAGCTCCTTATCTAGATACAGATGGCACTCTTCTTTGCAGACAGCCCAAAATTGCTCCTGATTGTTGCACTGATGGAATGAGCGAGTCCTTCAAGGTTGAACAACACCCCCATGTTGCTGTTAGGGTGTACAGTGTTTTTCTGGTTCTGCTCATCTCCCTCAGCATCAGTTCATGCAAATCCCTCCAGGTTTCCCTGAAATCCCATCCCTCCTGGTTTCTAATAGAACAATAGTGTTCTATGACATACATATACCATAGTTTGCTAAGCCATTCCCCAATTGAAGGACATTTACTTGATTTCCAATTCTTTGCCACCACAAACAGGGCTGCTATAAATATTTTTGTACAAGTGATGTTTTTACCCTTTTTCTTCATCTCTTCAGAGTATAGACCCAGTAGTGGTATTGCTGGGTCAAAGGGTATGCACATTTTTGTTGCCCTTTGGGCGTAGTTCCAAATAGCTCTCCAGAAGGTTTGGATGAGTTCACAGCTCCACAAACAGTGTAATAGTGTCCCAGATTTCCCACAACCCTTCCAACAATGATCATTATCCTTTCTGGTCATATTGGCCAATCTGAGAGAATGAGGTGGTACCTCAGAGAAGCTTTAATTTGCATTTCTCTAATAATTAATGATTTAGAGCATTTTTTCATATGGCTATGAATTGCTTTGATCTCCTCATCTGTAAATTGCCTTTGCATATCCTTTGACCATTTGTCAACTGGGGAATGGCTTTTTGTTTTAAAAACATGACTCAGTTCTCTGTATATTTTAGAAATGAGTCCTTTGTCAGAATCATTAGTTGTAAAGATTGTTTCCCAATTTACTACATTTATTTTGATCTTGGTTACAGTGGTTTTATCTGTGCAAAAGCTTTTTAATTTAATGTAATTGAAATCATCTAATTGCTCCCCTTTCCATAGATCTGACAGGTAAACTAGTCCTTGATCTTCTAATTTGCTTATAGTATTGTTTTTTATATCTAAGTCCTATAACCATTTGGATCTTATCTTGGTAAAGGGTGTTAGGTGTTGGTCTAATCTAAGTTTCTTCCATACTAACTTCCAATTATCCCAGCAGTTTTTAATCAAAGAGGGAGTTTTTATCCCAATGGCTGGACTCTTTGGATTTATTGAACAGCAGATTACTATAATCATCTCCTGCTTTTACACCTAGTCTATTGCACTGGTCCACCACTCTATTTCTTAGCCAATACCAAACAGTTTTGATGACTGATGCTTTATAATATAATTTTAGATCAGGTAGGGCTAAGCCACCTTCTTTTGTACTTTTTTTCAGTAAGCTCCTGGCAATTCTTGACTTTTATTTCTCCATATGCATTTACTTACAATTTTTTCTAACTCATTAAATTAATTTTTTGGAATTTTGATTGGTAGGTCACTAAACAGATAGTTTAGTTTTGGTAGAATTGTCTTTTTTTTTTTTTTAGTTTTTGCAAGGCAATGGGGTTAAGTGGCTTGCCCAAGGCCACACAGCTATGTCGGATTTGAAGTCAGGTACTCCTGACTCCAGGGCCAGTGCTCTACCCACTGCGCCACCTAGCTGCCCCCAGAATTGTCATTTTTATTATATTAGCTCTACCTATCCATGAGCAGTTGATATTTGCCCAGTTATTTAAATCTGATTTAATTTGTGTGAGAAGTGTTTTATAATTGTTTTCAAAAAGATTCTGAGTCTGTCTTGGCAAATAGACTCCCAAGTATTTTATATTGTCTGAGGTTACTTTGAATGGGATTCCTCTTTCTAGCTCTTCCTGCTGTTTCTTGCTAGGCATATATAGAAAAGTTGAGGATTTATGAGGGTTTATTTTATAACCTGCAACTTTGCTAAAATTGCTAATTGTTTCCAGTAGTTTTTTGGATGATTTCTTGGGATTCTCTAGGTAGACCATCATGTCATCTACAAAGAGTGAGAGTTTTGTCTCTTCCTTTCCAATTTTAATTCCTTCAATTTCTTTTTCTTCTCTAATTGCTGACACTAACATTTCTAATACAATATTGAATAGTAGTGATGATAATGGGCACCCTTGTTTCACCCCTGATCTTATTGGGAATGCCTCTAGCCTCTCCCCATTGAATATAATGCTTGTTGATAGTTTCAGATAGGTACTGCTAATTATTTTAAGGAATAGTCAATTTATTCCTACACTCTCTAGTGTTTTTAATAGGAATGGATGCTGTATTCTGTCAAAAGCTTTTTCAGCATCTATTGATATGATCATGATTTCTGATAGATTTGTTGTTGATGTAATTGAGTATACTAACAGTTTTCCTAATATTGAACCAACCCTGCATTCCTGGAATAAATTCTACTTGATCATAATGTATTATCCTAGTGATAACTTGTTTTAATCATTTTGCTAAGATTTATTTAAGATTTTTGCATCTATATTCATCAGGGAAATAGGCATATAATTTTCTTTCTCTGTTTTAACTCTTCCTGGTTTAGGTAACAGCACCATATTGGTTTCATAGAAAGAGTTAGGCAGAGTTCCATTTTTCCCTATTTTTCCAAAGAGTTTATATAGAATTGGAACCAATTGTTCCTTAAATGTTTGGTAGAATTTGCTTGTGAATCCATCAGTCCCTGGAGATTTTTTCTGAGGGAGTTCAATGATGGCTTGTTGAATTTCTTTTTCTGAGAAAGGGTTGTGTAGGTATTTAATCTCCTCTTCATTTAACCTGGGCAACTTATATTTTTGTAAATATTCATCCATTTCACTTAGATTATCAAATTTCTTGGCATAGAGTTGGACAAAATAATTTCGAATTCTTACTTTAATTTCCTCCTCATTGGTGGTGAGTTCACTTTTTTCATTTATGCAATTTGGTTTTCTTCTTTCTTTTTTAAATCAAGTTGACTGGAGGTTTATCAATTTTATTGTTTTTTTCGTAATACCAACTTTTGTTTTTATTTATTAATTCAATAGTTTTTTTGCTTTTGATTTTATTAATTTCTCCTTTAATTTTTAGAATTTCTAATTTGGTATTTAGTTGGTATAATGCTGTCTTAGCTACATGCCTTAGTTTGCATTCTAGGTATTTTTCATATAGTTAATTGTTTTTTTTTTTATGGATTGTCAGGACAGTATCTTTTAAATAAACATGAATTACATTCACAAGTTTCTATAATATTCAAGAATTTTATCTGGAAACAGAACCATCTGTTACTCTCTTTAGGAATTTTTTTTCCTTTTCATTATTCACATGACATGCTTCATGATAGATTAGTCTGGTAGTGATAAGGTATCTTCAGTTTTTCATTTGGCATCAGTAATCACACAGTCATTAAACAGTTATCTTACAAATTTGGTTGTCATTTTTAACTGTGCACACTCAACCCACACATATAATCTGATCCCAAGTGTTGTTTCTTTTTTGTTAATGCTGTTTTGTTTTGTTTTGACCTTCATAGTCAGTCTCCAGTATGTCTCTTTCTACTCACAGTTACTACCTTGGTAAAGGTCCTCATCCTCTCACACCTAGTCTGTTGTAGTGTCTTCTGGTTAATCTTCTTCAAGTTTTGACCCCTCTCATTTATCTTTCAATTTACTGCCAGTATTTTTCCAAAAACACAAGTCTGATCATGTTTTCTCAGCTCAGTAAACTCTAGGGGCTTCTTATTACTTCTAGAATGAAAGGTAAAATCCTTTTAGACTTTTTAAAATTCTTGTCTAATCTCATACCTTCCTATGTTTTTTCTATTTTTGTTTTTTTAGTTTTTGCAAGACAATGGGGTTAAGTGACTTGCCCAAGGCCACACAGCTAGATAATTATGTGTCTGAGGTCAGATTTGAACTCAGGTCTCCTGACTTCAGGGCCAGTGGTCTATCCACTGTGACACCTGGCTTCCCCCTTTCCTATGTTTTTAATCTTCTTTCTCTTTATTTTCATCCATGAACTGTACAATCTAGCACTACTAGATTTCTTGCTGATCCTTAATTGTAACATTCCACCTCTCCCTCTATGCCTTTTAAATAGCTGATCTCCAGGGCTTGGATACCTTTCTTACATCATATGTCTCCTGACCATCCTGGTCACCTTCAAGACCTTGTAAGAGACCTTTCAGGATTCTTCCCTCTTTATCTTACCTAGTTAGTGCCTCTATATTACCTTCTGTAGTCACTGTATATATTTTGTATGTAAATGGTTTGCATATTTTTTACTTTCATTAAAATATGAGTTCCTTAAAGAACAACTGTTTAGCACAATACCTAATAGATACTTTTATTCATTAATTTTAAAAGACTCATTCATTGATACTTTCATTCATTCATGCACTCATTTAATTAATTAATTGATTAATCTATTTGTTTATGTATTTATTTGCGGATGCATTCATCATTGTGAATCTTGGAACACATCTCCCTCTAAGAATGAAAGTTACAAGTGACCCAAATTTTACTGGAGAAACTTGTGTGTAAAGAGACTGTAGCTGATTGCCAATAATGTCATGCTTACTTTAAAGAATATCATCCTTAATAAAGACTGTCATTCAAGAAATATTAAATCAAAATAGAGAATGAGATATTCATGTAACAAGTGAGTGATGACAGTAGATGTTATAATGCCTAGCATAGTAATGATTACATACTTAAGAAATGTTTATGATTTATTGCACTGGCGTCCGCAGTGTTAAAAGCATGCTGAAGAGAGCCTTTGTAGATTAGCAAAAAGAAACTGTGGAAGAAATTGGATAGGACTTGAGTAGGATGAGGAGGTATAGATGGATCATGATCTGAAATAATAAGGATTGCCCACTCTGGTGAAACTAGAATAGCTGAAGATAGAACATCAAATGTTATAAATCCTTCCATGATTATTCAAGGCAGAAACAAAATAGTAGGAAAATAGGTAAATAACATATATCAACTGAAAAAAAGAGTATCTTTGAACATTATTGAAGGTTGATAAAGCAACTTTATTTTAAAATTCTATATTGTGGGGCGGCTAGGTGGCACAGTGGATAGAGCACTGGCCCTGGAGTCAGAAGTCCCTGAGTTCAAATCCAGCCTCAGACATTTAATAATTACTTAGCTGTGTAGCCTTGGGCAAGCCACTTAACCCCATTGCCTTGCAAAAACTAAAAAAAAAATAATAAAAAAAATAAAATTCTATATTGCACGAGGGGAGTGAGGTTGAATTCAGTTTACACTACAAGAGAACTGCTTTGTTTGTCAATTTGATTTGCTTTTCTTTGTTTTTAGGGAGATTTCCCTGAGGAGAGCTAGTAAATGGGGAACTTTTTCCCCACAAATTCTTTGTCAAATTTTTTAAAATTTAAGTTGGCGTCAAAATTCTTAAAAATATTCTAATTAGGTGTTGGTTCATCTTAATATCCAGCTTTTTTTTTTCCTCCCTAGCTTTTAGCTGGCCTTCGTTTCAGTGTGCACCAACAGTCAGAGATAGATACTTCTGTGAAGTTTGATCTGCAAATCCAGAGGTATGAAAATAACAGCTTTTTCTCTTTACATAATAATTTCACAGAAAACATGATTAAAAATAACTAAATTTGGCATGTGTAATTTTGCATAAAAATGAGAATGTAGGCATTAAATTATCTTGGTTTTAACTTTCTTGAAAATAACATAACTAATGGAAATAAATTTTCTATGGAACCAAATTTGATATTTATATCAATAAGTATAGACATTAACATGCATCTAGCACATCATTCTTTCCATGGTAGGCACTAAATAAAAAATTTTAATTTCCTTAATTAAATTAATAGACATTAATTTAGCTAATAGATATGCATATAGACTTTAAGAAAAAGTCTAGAAAGACAATTCACTTTTGATCTTTGAAAAATATTGTAATTCATTGTTTTATATATATTGATGTATTTTAATTATTATAAGTATCCTTTATATTTTTCTTAGCTCTGTTTGAAATATGTTAATTTTTTTTAGTAGATCTTAGAATGCATCATGTATCTGAGAATTTATGATATAAGTATGCTGCTTTCAGTCCTTAAGTTTTTTTTCTTTTTTAGCTCTAATCTGTATGACAAAGTGAGTCCAATGGTATCTTATCAAGTTGATCTTGCCATTTCTGCTACTGTTGAGATAAGAGGGTCAGTAAGTAAAAAAAAATCTAATACCTGTAATTGCTTTCATATTAGTTGTTAACTCTATTCCGTGGAATAATATTCTAATGGCCTCTTTACTGAAATCCTCACCTTTTAGAAAGAATAGGATCTAAGATGGCATATGTTAATTTTTATATGTGCATCAGCTCTAAAAGTATCTAGTCTCTGTTTTTTGAAACCGACAGGCACAAGCTGGAGGCATAAATATGTTTCTTCTATTAAAATTATTTACCATTTATATTTTAAATTAAAAGATTGAGGTCAGTTAGTTTCATATATTTCATTCATATGTTTTTGTGTGATTCTTTATTTTATTTAGTATATCTGCCAAGAAGCACTATTAAAAATTGTATGTGAAGTATAGTGCGAATTGTTGAGGATACAAAGAAAAACACAAACTAGACTTTCAGGGAACTCAGTCAAATAAAGGAGATACTTTGAAAATAACTTTATATAAAAATATATAGTGTTCATGGGAACACTATATGTTCAGAGCAAAGGTACACAAAAGTAGAAGTGAGAGAGGAAAGGATTGAGAAAAGCCTTTTTATTCTTTGAAAATGCTAGAATAGTTTTTTAAAAAGAAACTGATAATGTGATTCTCATAATCATAGTAAGCTTGTGTTTTCTATGGTCATTGTTTTAGAGTCTCAAGCCCTGATCATGTCTTCCTTCCAATTCCAAACTGGGAACATAAGGAGAATCCACAGACAGAAGAAGATGTTGGGCCTGTTGTGCAACACATCTATGAGGTTCGCAGTTACATGTGCACCTTAAATGTTATCAATACTAATTATTAAATGTAATTAATATTAAGAAAAATATTTTTCATTACTTTTAATGTCATATATTTTACATCTTCATTTAAATACTTAACATTACAGAATTCTTAGAATTTTTTTCTTACTAATCATTTCATTTTCTATTAGTTGAACTAATTACATATGATTTTTAAAAAAATGATTTCTAAAGGATATTATTTTAAACCAATTTGTTTCGGTGTAATGTAGGGTTAGGCTTGGAATTAGGAAGACCTGGGTTAAGTCTCACTTCTAACACATAATAACTCTTTAACCCCATGCAAGAGTCCCAGGAACTCTAAGATCCGCATAAAACAGTTGAATATCTGTATTAAGAAGGGATATTACCTCTACATGTGATCCCTATATCAATGAAATACAAGGTTTAAACACTCTTGCCCCAAAACAACAAAACAAAAAATTTCTTAAAAGTCTGCACAAATAAAATTGAATTTTAAAATTATGTCATTAGTCATCTATTTTTATGATTATGTTAATACTATAATTTTAGAGACATTAAGAAAATTCTACTTTTAATCATATTAGTAGTGTTAAAGTTATTCATTAAAGATATTAATCCCAAGGTGGATGGGAGGGGAGATCTTTGGCAGCAACATTTTACTGTTTTTCCTTTCTTAGCTGAGAAACAATGGTCCAAGTTCCTTTAGTAAGGCAATGCTAAATCTCCAGTGGCCTTATAAGTATAACAACAACACTTTGCTATACATCCTTCATTATGAAGTTGATGGACCAATGAACTGCACTTCAGATATGGAGATTAATCCACTGAAAATTAAGGTAATATTGTTCAAACACATTTCTTGATTTCAATGGAATATTTTTATATATTTAATAAAAATATATTAACTAAATGCATATAAAATTATATTTTAATGTACCAATGAACTCAGTAAAAATAATTTTGTTTGCCTTTGATGCATTCTGGATTGGGTTGTTTGTTCTCATAAATTGAGTAAAGTTGGACTTAAGGAAGCCTTTAGGGAGTCATTCTTTTAACAGATCATCTAGGGCACCTCAGGAAGTATTTGTCAGTGACTCAGACTTGTTTCCCACTACATACACTAGAACTGATCCAGAGCCTCAGTATGATGTCAGGGATGTTGTATCTTTTGGGTGAAATAGAAAAATGAGCTCCTGGCAATGTTGACTTTTGGTGACTTAAAAGAATTTTGTTTTGAGTAAAACTAAAGACAAGTTATTATAGGTTATCCTAAAAAGCAGAGTGAGGGAGAAAAAGAACAGATCTGTTCAAGTGAGGTCAGTTAAAATATAAATTGCATTGTGAAAGTTCTGGTCTTTATTGAGAATTCCAGAAGCTTAGATTTTTCCTATTAATAGTGATAAGAAAGATTAAATGAATGAACTATTTTTCTTCTGTTCACATGTTAGTCATCTTCATCATCATCATCGTCAGAGCCTAGGTCTCCCAGTCTCACCTAGGCTTAAAATACAACAGCACTCATGGGTTTGTTCCTAATACTACTCAGCAGCCTGGGATTTTTAACCTGATCTGGGCTCTCTAGCTCAAATGATACACTATCAGCTTTTTGCTAACAGGAATTTCAGACATGTCACCACTTGTGGCAGAATCCTTATACTATGTCCTTATGGCCATAGTATTCGTTATTTTCTTTCCTGAATTTTGCCATGTGTCTGGTAGTGAATTCTCTTATCTCAATGTGACATGATGCTACTTGTTGTTCACCAACTTTTAATCCTTTCTGAAATCCTTTATAGGGTTATAGATTTATTTAGACTTGGAAGGAATCTTAGAAGTCATATAGAGTAGTTCTCTTAGCTTAGAGATGAAAGTCTAGACACTTAGTCACTGTTTTGGAAAGTGGCAGGTACTAGTATTATTTTAGTGCCTAGTGTTACTCAGTAACTACTCTCTTAAAATTTAAATTCAATATATATTATCATCAATTACTAAAATTGTCTTCTGCAATTATTAATGCAATCCTAGATTTCAACTCCTCAGATAGATGAAAAAAATGAAACAAACTTGGGACAAGGTGACCGCAGTCATCACATCAGTAGACGAGATTTACCTCCCAATGAAGGGGATGTACATACCTTGGTAAGTAATTGTAGAACTTCATTGACTCACTTTTACTTCCAAAAATACAAAATCATAAAGATACTCTTAAAGAAAACAATATTTAAATAATAGCAGTTTAGAGATAAAATTTATAAATATTATGTTCATTCAGTAAACATTTATAAAACATATGCTATATACAAAGCATTAAACTAAATGTTGAGGATATAAAACTAGGGAAAGATAGTCCATGCCCTCTGGGTGGTCATAAACACTATCAGATTCTTAAACTTTCTGGATAACCAATCAAGTCAACTTTGAACTTCATCTGATGAAATAACATTTCCATAATATTGTAAATACATATTCTATATTTCTATTCCTTTTCTTATAACCATTCTTAACCATCCTCTTGGCTTTCCTTTGAGAACTGAGTATCATACTTCAATAAGATACTTATTGAAAAAGGTAGCAGGAGGGAGCAAATAAAATAGGAGAAAGCAACAGAATGAGGAGGTGGAGAACAAACTTGCAATTTTGCTCAGGTCTCACCTTATTCAACATATTCCCTTCATTAAATAAATTATTAATATAAATATGATACCTACATGGACCATACCCACTGTAACTTATTGCCCTATTAATGTCTCTATGACCATTCTCACATTTTTCCTATCCTAAAAGTTTCCCTGTTATTCAAATAGTAACTGCATTTTTTATTGGAAAAAAATCTAGACACATAATAGTATCTCTCCCTTTTCCAAAATATTCTAAAATATATAGATTTTGTGTCAGCTTCTGTATTAGTATCCAATGGCTCATATGTAACTGATTTTGACCCCTGGATAATCATTATATAAATTCCTTACAAGGGCAGGAAGCCATTTTCTTGTTTCTGTTCTTTACATTTTGAGATAACCTACTCTTAATAATCTTCATTGCCTTATTTATTTATTTATTTTTGGGTTTTGCAAGGCAATGGGGGTGGGGGGAGCTAAGTGACTTTCCCAAGGTCACACAGCTAGGTATGTCTGAAGGTGGATTTGAACTCTGATCCTCCTGATTCCAGGGCTGGCGCTCTAGCCACTGTGACACTTAATTGCCCTTTTGCCTTTTTAATAATCATAAGCTGCTTAATGTTAAAGATTCTTCTTTTTATTTTTGTGTTTATTCTGCTGTCAAATTGAAAGTCACTAGGACATAGTAGAGGATGGAGTGTGGAATTCAAAGTCAGGAAGACTTGGATTTAATCCTGCCTCAGACACATGTTGATTGTAGGACTCTTTGCTTATCTCTTAACCTCTTGGTTCTCTAGGCAGTTGACTGAATTTGTTAGTTGAACAAGAGATATGGGTTTATATTACTAGAAGGCATTTCCTGTCCTAAAAATTCACTATTCCTCCTCCTTCCCCTCAAAAAAAAAACATAGGTCTAGTCTGAATCTTTGTAGTATTAAGTATATAACAGAGGCTGAATACATGTTTATTTGAATTTAATTGATTAAGATTCTCCTTCATGTCAAATCATGTTGTAATTTCATATCCAATAAGCATTCCAATACAATAAAATTTATTGTGCTTTGTATGTGACAGGCACAGTACCAAGCTCTGAGATGTTATTAGAAAAAGACAATTCCTGCCCTCAAGAAAACTGAGGGGGTACCCACTACATCTTGTTCCATGGAGTTGAAACTAGGAAGGGCAACAGATGCAGAAGAGAGTTCAAGTTTCTACCTCAATAATAAAGGCATTGAGATGATTTTGGAATTCTATTTTCCAGCCCTCCACCCAGGGGGAAGAGGAGGCTGAGGAAGTTGTGACAGTAAAATAAATTTTGCACTAATTAGTGGGGGTGGAAGAGAGGATAGAAATCTGCTAATGGAATTTAGGGGAAATAAAGGGATGACAATAAGAGAAGGGAGAGGCCTACAAAAATGTAATCATCAAAACCCTTTTTTACTTTATCTCCCTTTCCAATTTAAATTTTAGATGTTTACAAATATTAAGCACAAAGATTTTGTATTTAAAATTAGAAATCTTGTTATGGTCTACTTTTATTCTAAGTTACATAGACTGCTAGATCTGGGGCCAGAAAGATGAATTTCAATCTTACCTTAGACATCTACTAGCTATGTGACCCATGGCAAGACATTTAATATCTCTGGATCTCTATTTCCTTACTTGTAATATGAAGGAGTTGGAGAGCTTCTATGGCCTAAAAGGTCCTGTCAACTCTAATTAACGATCCTATGATCCCACTGTAACTTGTTTCAAGCCAGCCCACAAGATATGTTGACGTCTCTCTTTAAATCAATGAAAAACACTTTTGAGAAAGTTCAATAAGATCAAGTTGACAAGTCAATAACTTTTTATTAAGCAGTTAACATGTGTTAGACACTAAGCACTAGAGACAGAAATTTAAAAAATGGTACTTGACCTTAAGAACCTTTAATTCTAATAGAGAAAGACAACATATGTATAAAAAGGAAAATGAAATGCAGTATCTGGATTGAGGAGGGTAGAATCCATCTAATCGTACTATTGGCCACCACTCATTTCTCCATCTTGTCCTCAAATACTTAACAAGAAATTGTTGGATGCCTTTCTAAAATTTTAGGTATACATTTTGATATTTCAAGTAGTTTTTCTTTTTTTAATAATAAATTTTATCATTAGATAAATTTTTATTGCAAAAAGTTTTTAGTCTTCTGATTAGTAGCCCACCCATTTTAAGTGATATTCCACTTAGTCCTAAATGTAGAAAGAATTACATGAATTTTAATTTTTGATTTTCAGAATTTTAAAGTTTTTTTTGCATGATGCATAAGTGACATTTCCTTGAAAGCTGAACAACTCTCTTCTTGGCAGGGATGTGGGACTGCTGAATGCTTAAAGATTGTCTGCCAAGTTGGTCGCCTTGACAGGGGAAAGAGTGTGATCCTGTATGTAAAGTCTCTGTTGTGGACTGAGACATTCATGAATGTGAGTAAAGAGAATATTGTCATGTTGACCCTACAAATTTTTCCAAACAGAAGTTGTCTGAAACCTATGTTATCTCAATATTATTTTGCCCACAGAAGGAAAATCAGAATCATTCATATTCCCTAAAGTCATCAGCTTCATTCAACGTCATAGAATTTCCCTACAAGAACCTCCCTATTGATGACATCCATAACTCTACATTAGTAAGTAACTTGTATGGGGATGTTAAATCAGTGTACAGAACCTTAATGACAGAAGAACTGTTTAAAATAAGAAATTGTTGAGGGGGCTAGGTGGTACAGTGGATAGAGAACTGGCCTTGGAGTCAGGAGTATACCTGGGTTCAAATCCGACCTCAGACACTTAATAATTACCTTAGCCGTGTGGCCTTGGGCAAACCACTTAACCCCATTGCTTTGCAAAATCTAAAAAAAAAAAATAAGAAATTGTTTTGGCCGTTTCAAATAATATATGTGTATTGATAGGTTCCTGAGAAAGATTTCTTTTATTCTTTCCTACTTACAAGTAGTAAACTTAACTCTTGATTCCTTTTCTAGTTCAGAGTAATGTCTTACTGTAGCATATAATTTGGTGAACAGAATTATTGTGTGGATAAGAAGTCAACTGCTCCAGTAGTAGCAGACAACTATGCAGCAAAACACTATGATATTTTAAGTTTTCAATTTCAGTCTAAGTTAAAGTAATATAGAGCAGTAAAGTAACATTACACAAACTTTTATAATTGCTGGGAATTTTCTTTCCAGGATAATTGGAATTTAATGTTTGAAATTGTGTAGGTTCATATGCTTCTGTAGTGAAACTATTTGGTACTACAACCTATTTTAGCACTAAGCCTAGTTTATTTCTTTCCAAGTCTACTAATTTCTGTGACAGACAGAGGAAATCACCTTACATTTATTTCTAATATTCACAATTCACATTTATACTTTACGAAGAAAGCATCTTTCACACCTCAAATCTGTGAAATAGGTAAAACAAGTATTTTTATATCTATTTTATAAATGGGAAAATAAATTCAGAGAGATTAAATAACTTGATATGGTTTAAAGAATGAGAAAGGGGCAGCTAGGTGGCATAGTGGATAAAGCACCAGTCCTGGAGTTAGGAGTACCTGGGTTCAAATCTGGTCTCAGACACTTAATAATTACCTAGCTGTGTGGTCTTGGGCAAGCCACTTAGCCCCATTTGCCTTGCCAAAATCTAAAAAAAATAAAATAAAATAAAGAATGAGAAAGTACCTATTTAGGTCTCAAATCCTTCTCTTGTGATTACATGAGTTCTTTCCCCTACAACACACTTCAGTTATTAAAAAGTCTGAAGCAAATCTTATGCTACCATTTTCTAATATTTGTTGTATTTTTTTTCTCAATAGGTTACCACTAATATTACATGGGGCATTCAACCATCACCCATGCCAGTGCCTTTGTGGGTTATCATTTTAGCTGTTCTAGCTGGATTATTATTATTGGCCGTTCTGGTTTTTGTAATGTACAGGGTAAGTAATAGATATTGTGGAGAATAAAGGATAGGGGGAAAATATAAGGCTGAAATTTTATTGATACAAAAGTCATGTGATAAATTTTACTTAATCAGGAAACAAGAATTTTTCAGTGCCTGCCTATACCAGGCTCTTGGTGTTAAGTACTGGAGATGCAGAAATAAATCCTTATTTTCAAGAAGTTCATAGTCTAAGGGTGGGGAGAAATTGGATATAATCAACACAGGGAAGATGCTAACATTAAGGGAGATCAAGAAATACTTCTTCTTCTAGAAGGATTTTTAAGGAAGTAGGATTTTTATAAACTATATCTTCATTTAAAGAATGTTAGTGCTTTTCTTGACTTTTGCAGTGATCTTGATTTTCCTTTCTATTGTAGATGGGGTTTTTTAAGAGGGTTAGGCCACCTCAAGAAGAACAGGAAAGAGAACAGCTACAACCTCATGAAAATGGTGAAGGGACTTCAGATGCTTAACAACTTTAGAATTGCCAACTTCATTGTGGATTTCAATTTCTCTTGAGGAAAAAACACTCCATGACTTCTCTGCTGATCATACTCTTTGGCATTGATGAATAGCCCTAAACAACAAAATGAGACAATATGTATCAGCCATCTCCTGTATTAGCCATATTCCTAATTAGACTAGTACTACACATGAACTGACATGTGTGGAAATCATAATAATGTTTTGTGATTTTGATCCGATTTCAAGAGACTGTGCCCTGTTTGATATAATTCAAACTGATATCTTTTGAATTATCACTTGGATTTAATGAAAATCTTAAAAGCAGCAACTTTTGTAGTTATTGTTTCTAATAATGTTTGTTTTTTCATTTCTTTTTTCTTTAAGACAAGACTTTATTTGGACCTTAGTTTCCACTTCTTTTGTACAGGTTTATACTATTAATAAGCATTACACTACAGGTGGTTTTCAAGTTACTAATGAATGTGTACAGACACAACATAGTAAATTTTGGCTTATAAGATTATTTGAATTCATTTTGGTACTTACTATCTATGTGACTTCAGTCATTTTTCTAGAGACTATAAATGTATCAATTAGAATCACTAAAATTATTTGTTTTTATTGCATTTTAATTTTTAAAAAATGCTTTTATCTCGAGGACACTTTAGTCAATCAGTATGTACTAATACAAAACATTAGATATATAGTTGTAACCTTTTTTAAACAGTAATTGAATTTTAATAATTACATTAAAGCTATTTTCCTGAAAGTCATATAGGGACATAAATCATTCCAGAATTAACTTTATTCCTATTTTTATAAATAATTTGGATATACTCCTGATCAAACAAATATAAAGAGGTATTTAATTTTAAATAACTTTTAGGAAATAATCACAGGCTATTATAAGTGAAAATAATATGAATGAAAAGAACTTCATTGTTGGTATAGCTACTTAATGTTATTGCTGTTACCTTACTCTTTGATTTTGGTCAATTTGGTAATTTGAGATTGTTTATCTAAAATGTATTTTCCTTTATATTTTGAAATTGTATTACAGAAAAAAAAACTTGAGATAAATGGAAATGAGTTTATTTTGAATTTACTCTTTCCTCCTTAGCAGAATGTTTATTTGTAAAACATAATCAGCTCCACCCCCTAACCCAGCTCATCAGAGGATGTATTTTTAGAATGAGATGTAGAGCTAAGAATAGTTATAAGCAAACTTTAAATTTTCCTAATTTATAATAATTTTTAAAGGCAATTTTTAAAATTTCATGTGTAAAAACAAGAATAAGGCTAATTTTTCCAGGCATTTTGATGTAGTTGAATATGCATGGAATTTGTGTTTGCAAATGGTGGTGAATCTTTAAGAGTGAGATTTTGATGTGTTCATCGAGCTTTAGAATTTGAACATAATGATATCAGTTGACTTTGACTTTACAGTTGCCCTCTGTAAGGACATCATGATGATACAGCTGAGATTAAGAAAGTTGAACACCATTTGTAAAGTTTGTTCTTCATTATGCAGTGTTTCTCTTAAATCAGAAATCATTTTTTTCTTAAGTTTCACAGGGAGCCTCAAAACAATTCAGTTTTTCTTTTAGTAATTCTATGTCCATGAAATAATCTTGGGTAAGAACACATATGGGTGAGTTTATACAAATTATTTACTTAATGAAGTTCTTTATGTAATTTTAAGAAGCATATTTTTTGCAAAATAATTTCAAATCAAATGTATTTTTGGAGAAATGCTTTTTGCCAACAAATTTAAAAAAGGATCTTACATGAACAGTAAATATTTTATGATGTGAATGAACTTAATATTTTGTAAAGAAATCATTTGTGCTGAATATCCTAAGGCCTTGTCTCCATGAAGCCATTTTAAATTTTACTACACCCTCCAATCACTTTAGCCATTTTCACAATTGATATAATATACTACTACTGAATCTTTTATGTGGCAATCCACATTCATCATTTAAAGTCATTGAAATGATTAAATTAGACATGTTACAAACTGTTCTCTTCTTGGCCTGTGCCTGAAATTAAAGCACATTCTAGTATTGTAGAGACAAAGATTGAATGGTCCATTAACACTGGAGTTGGTAATAAAAAAATGAAATACTACTTACAGCAATAATGTGACTCATTAAAAATACCAAACCTGATAAAAGTATTGTTACATATTTTTCTTTTTGAAGCAAATATTTGGGGGAAAAAATGAAAGTTTTGGTTTTTACTCTAAAGTAAGATATTAACATATATAGCTTTCCATAAAATAATCCTATGAAATATATACTTTTTTGTTGCTGAAAAAGTTACTACTTTGTTATTGTTATTTGCAATTATAGACTTTTGTCTTTTAATTTGATTCTTTTATATAATTGGTAGAATAATAATGAATGTGAAAATCTTAATTGAATATAAAAATGCATTTTGTATGACTTAAAAGGCCAAGTATTAGATATCTGTCTAAAAATTGCTTTTCAGAAGAAACTTTTGCAGCAACCTCCCCACCACCCATCTTTTCTAAGTTGTTAAGAGTATAATTCTGGTGACATTGTTCTAATGAATTTTGCAATATAAGAATAATAAAAATATAGCCATTTTTTCCAAAACAAAAATCACAATTTTCCCACAATTTTAATGTAACATTTATTTTTAAAGAAATTGCATGGCCTATTAGAAAATTAGCTTTCCAGAATCATTTGAGAAAATTCTGAAATATTTTTAAAAATTTATTCACATTTTTTAAAAAAAGGACTTTGATGGTAGAGTCATGATAAGCATTGAGACTGCTAGTTTTCATAAATTAAATTGATTTCTGTAGGTTGGTATTTCTTCAGAAGGTACAGAACTTAATGCTAAGAATATTACCACATGACTTTTTTTTAATCTTTCTGGCATCATACTCATTGTAACCAATGAGTTGTAACCAATCATTAATATTAACGTTACCCTATGTAAGGGTAATCTATTACCTGTGGTAATCTTGTAAATGTAAAAGACAGTTTTTCATGAAAAAGAAATAGAATTGAAAAAAATATATGCTAGAATGAAGAAGCCTATGAATCATTCAAGATTTTGTAGTATACTTTTTCATTTGGTGAAATGGTTTGGGGTAAGACTTTGTGGACTGACAACATGAAATATATACGCTAGGTACTGAAATTTTTGGATATAGGTACTGAATCTTTTACTTTTTATTCTCAAGTGCAATATAACAATTTAAAAAAGACTTGGGTAATTTCAAGATTTTTATTAATTTAATATTTCTAATCTAATTAAAATTGTACTCTTGACAGTCTGATTCTGCTGGTCTTATCAGGCAAAAGATTTTGTCTTTGTTCCATTCAGAAAGTTGATTTTAGACTGTATTTAAGCATTATTTCTAACCAGCTTAATGAATTAAAAATAAAATACTGTACTGCTTAATAACTTTTAATCATGAAAATTAAATAGGAGCCATGAACCTGTGGGTCTATGATCTGGGACATACTAAGGATCCTTTATTGACTTCAGAAGAAGAAATAGCTTTCCTTTCAGTGGAATTTTTAGACTATGTTAAAGAAGTGCATAATTAGTTCTATATGATTTTAAAGCATTTTATGGCAACTTAGAAAATACATGTATCAAATTGAGTTGATACATAAAAACTGTAAAAAAGCAATTTTCTTTGTTTAGTTATTCTGACCACCCATATTGGGTATGGCATGAAAATAAATTTTTTCATTTCCTAGCTCAGTGATTTGAGTTAGATAAAAATTGATACAGTGCTCTGCAAAGTGTTTACAAAGTATAACTAACTATAAGTAAGATTGGAAAGGGCATATGATGCCACTTCTGCTTATGGTCTTGGTATTTTCACTGTATCTTTTCTTTTAAAAAAAGTTCTTTTGAAGCGAGCCATCAGTAATACAATAAATGGCAACCTTGTGGCCATAGAGAGAGTAGAAAGAAAAATAAAATCAAAAGCAATCTAATCTTAAAATATATTCTTATAAAGTCATTATCCATGGAAATAACAGCGATCCTTAGATTTTAAGCAAAATAAAGAAGTTAAAAAGACAATATTACACTGGTCGTTAAGAATAAGAATGGTGGTTTAGCAAACTGGACACTTACCTCTTCATTTTATAGAAAGAAATTTTTGCAGCTACAATGTTAGTGCAATAAATGGTAATAAACCTTTTATTCCTCCCACATAGCTTTGTTGTAATTCAAGACATAAGAAAAATCAGCTTATCTTTTGGAATTTTTTAAAATATAGCCACTGATCAAATATTTATATTTCAAGAAGGCATGGAATTAACAAAAACAATGCTATCATTTTTTCCTAATGAAGTAAAATATACTGATAAGAGGTCTATGAATTATAGTGCTCTATTTGGAAAGGGAATAACATATTTAAGTCAAAATGAGGCTAGTGTGATATCTATTTCTTAATTCAGTTTTATCTCAGAGATCTTCTTTCCTCTCTGTGATAAGGCTTATGTGTTGAAATGCACTCTGATTTTTTCCAAATATATTTTAAGATGTTTAATGATGGTGTACATGAGTAAATCCTATTGTAAAAATTCACTTTTTGGTCCTGGGAATTTTACAATAAAATACCTCTAAGTACAAAACCAAAGGCTTTAATTTCTTTTTTTTTTTTGAGTGAGACTTTCATGTATTTAACTTCTAAAATTGTGATAGTGTACTAGCAATCTTCTGTATAGGTTGTGAACTTTAGGAAATAAAGTAAATATTTAAAATGTCATTTTTATTAGCACATATTTAATTCAATTTTCTCAAAGTATAGTTAATCTCAACTTTTGTTGTTTAATTGTTTTAGTTGTGTCTGATTCTTTGTGATTTTCTTGGTAAAGATTCTAGAGTGGTTTGATATTTCTTTCTCCAACTTATTTGTACAAATGAGAAACTGAGGCAAACAAGGTTAAGTGACTTGCTTAGGATCACACAGCTAGTAAGAATCTAAGTTCAGCACTATTGTTCTATTAGTAACCAGGAGGGATGGGAATTCAGGGCAGCCTGGAGGGATTTACATGAACTGATGCTGAGTGAGATGAGCAGAACCAGAAAAACACTATACACCTTAACAGCAACATGGGGGCAATGATCAACCTTGATGGACTCCCTCATTCCATCAGTGCAACAATCAGAGACAATTTGGGGCTCTCTGCAATGGAGAACACCATCTGTATCCAGAGAAAGAACTGTGGAGTTTGAACAAAGACCAAGGACTATTACCTTTAATTTAGAAAAAAAATCCTAATATCTTATTGTCTGATCTTGCTATCTCTTATACTTTGTTTCTTCCTTAAGGATATGATTTCTCTCTCATCACATTCAATTTGGATCAATGTATACCACGGAAACAATGTAAAGACTAACAAATTGCCTTCTGGGGTGGGGGGAGGGAAGCAAGATCAGGGGAAAAATTGTAAAACTCAAAATAAATAAAATCTTTAAAAAAAAGAATCTAGGGGCCACTAGGTGGCGCAGTGGATACAGTACTGGCCTTGGAATCAGGAGTACCTGAGTTCAAATGCGGCCTCAGATACTTAATAATTACCTAGTCGTGTGGCCTTGGGCAAGCCACTTAACCCCATTGCCTTAGAAAATCTAAAAATAAAAAGGAATCTAAGTTCATATTTGAACTCAGGAAGAATAGTCCTCTCTTTGGACCTGGTACTTTATCCACTATGTCACTTAGATGTTCATTAAATCTTAGTTACTCAATGGTAATTGAAAAAAATTAAGATTTAATTTTTTTAATTTTAGCTTTTTAAGACTAAATAACTTTCTTCTTTTACTTACAGTTCAGGCAAAGTTGGACTAAAATGCAAGAGATTGATAATGATTCCAAGAGACAGTTGACTAGTTTTATATATATATATATATATATATATATATATATATATATATATATATATATGTATGTATATATATACATATATACATACATATATATATATATATATATATATATATATATATATATATACACATTTTTTTTCAGGTTTTTGCAAGGCAAATGGGGTTAAGTGGCTTGCCCAAGGCCACACGGCTAGGTAATTATTAAGTGTCTGAGACCAGATTTGAACCCAGGTACTCCTGACTCCAAGGCTGGTGCTTTATCCACTACGCCACCTAGCAATATATTATTAAAACCAACCCATAACAGTTTTATTCATCTGAATAGCAACCCTCTTGATATCTCAGCTAGAACTGTAAGTCTTATACTAAAGGTTAATTATTTATCTTCCCCTCAGCACAAAAGTAGAAAGCCCTATAAATTTTTGAAAAATGACAGTTAATCTAACATGCTTTTCAGGTAATGAAGTTCAACTTCTTTGCTCTTCCCCAAATTATGGTGTTGGCTGTAATTCAAATATGTAAAGACCTAAAGTACCTTACACATTAAAGATTTTTTTAAATTTTAATTTCAAATTGCCATTTGAGTTGTTTTTCTATTGTCTTAAGACTTCAGAAAAAAATCTTAGATCTTCAGCTATAAATGATCCAAAATAGTCCTTGAGATGGTATATGCAAAGCACTTTGTAAACTGCTCTAACATTTATATAATTCTTTAAGGTTCAAAACATGCACATATTACTCATTTGGTTCTCACAATGATTCTGTGAGATAGATAATTGGTATTGATGAGGAACCTAAGATATGGTAAGTGACTTGGCTAGGGGTCACATAGTTAGTACCTGAGACATGATTCAAACTCAGGTAATAATGACAGCTACTAACACAGTACTTATAATATTCCAGGTACTGTGCTAAGTTCCATACTATTATTATTCCATTTGTTACTCATAACCACTCTGGAAGGTAGATGCTCTTATTATCATCATCTCCATTTTGTAGATGAGGAAACCAAGGTAAACAGAAGTTAAGTGACTTATCCAGGGTCATAGGACCAGATTTGAAGTTAGGTCTTTCTAATTCCAAAGTCTAGCATTTTATTTACTATATCACGTAGCTAAAAACAGCAGTAATGTTATAAATTAAAAACCCAGTTAAAATATAGATAAAAAATTTGATTTTTATTAACTCATTTTTTTGGGGGAGGCAAGGCAATGGGTTACATGACTTGCCCAAGATCACACAATTGGGTAATTATTAAGTCTAAGGTTGGGTTTGAATTCAGGTCCTCCTGACTCCAGGGTCGTTGCTCTATCCTGAACTACCTAGCTGCCCCTTATTAACTCATTTTCTTCTTTTCATAACTAAATTTTCACTTCTAATTCTTTGAGGGCACAGATAATCTTGGCCTTCTTTTGTATCTCCAGTGTTTAGTAAATGGGAGGCATGTAATAAATAGCTTGATTCATTGATTAATATTTATTTCCTATTTATTATATAATTTCAAATATTTAAAAAGTGAAAGACTACATATGTATTTTCTCATGACAGATTCATTAGTATAATATTTTGCTAAATACTTTAAATAGTTTTAGAGCTTTAAATGAATATTCTAATATTATATAGGGGGAAAAGAAGATAAACAGCTATATACTAATTCTATTCAAGAATATGCTTAGTATTTCACTGAGTGGAAGAAAAACAACTTGAAATCATATTGCTGAATAATATATTTTCTCTTCTTTGCTTCCTCCCTTCTTTGAATTTAGAGGTGAACTGCATCTGATCCAACCCTCTCACTTTGCACGCAAAGAATTTTTTAAAAAATCCTCAATAAAAAGCTAAATTAAACCTGAAAGTAATCTGTGAACCACGACCAACCAGGATTTTTTTGATGATTCTTGTTAACATTATTTCTGGTTCTAACTATTTTCTAAACTTAGAGTCACTAAGTGTAGACAGTTTCAAAAGGACAAAGAAAAATCCAGAAATGATAACTTAAAGTAGAAGAAATGAATTTTATTTAAAAATGTGAAAAGAATGCATTATTATAAAATAAAATCACTTTTTACGTACATATACTTGATGTGCAAATGTAAAAAATAAACTCTGGAAGAAACAGTTTATTAAATTACCCTTTTACTTCTATTGTCATGGGTCATTTCTTTTATAAATCAGATTTCTTTCAGTGGAATATGTAGAAATTCTGTTTGTCCACATTACCAAAGTCTAAATTATCACAGCTCTTATATGGCTGTTCTGACTAAAATGAAGTCTGGGAGATATTTGTCTAAGTTTATTCATTCACTTTACTTAACTCTAGGAGCATTAAAAGTCTCAGCTATCCTGGAGAGTCACTTAATTTCCGGGGGCGGGGGGAGGAATAAGGAAATCTATATGTTGTCTAGATATCTTCCTTAATGGTGACATTTATAAGTACTGAAATTAAGATTAAGCGAGTGTGTCAAATTACAATAAATTTAATGGTTTCATATTTTGGATTTTGTAGAAAAAAGCTGAGTCAGGGGATCAGGGTTCAAATTTCAACTTTGCTATTCAATGATCTTTAGTAAATAATAAATTTGGTCAAATTACTTGACCAGTTTGGACTGGTCTTTTTACTTTTAAAATAATGGCATCTGAGTGGTTAACTTATAAAACCCTTTAAAAATCCAAATCCTGTAATTTCTAGCATAGAATCACATCAAGAATGGAAATTTGTATTTATGTATTTTTGCCACCAGATGGTGTTCATGGGTTCAATCTTTGTTTCTTATGAGTAAAACATAATTTAGTTGGTTTCACAGACTCCTAGAATTTAAAAGCTGAAAATGATTGCAGATTATTCATTTGAATCCTTAATTTTATGTAAATGGAGGCCCAGAGAGATGGTATCCAAACCCTAATTTCCAGACAAATGATTTGGTTAGCTAATAGCTAAAGATTTATATAGCCCTTACCATGTTCCAGGCACTTAGCTTTACAATTATCTCATTTGGTCCTCACAACACCCTTGGGAAGTAGGTACTATTATGCCCATTTTATAGATGAGGAAACTGAGGCAAGCAGGCTAATTGATGTGTCCAGGGCTACACAATTACTGTCTCTAAGGCCAGATTTGAAAGTGAGTCTTCATGATTCCAGGACCAGCACTCTATTCACAGCATCATCCAGCTGCAAACATGTTTTGGAATATCTGATAGTCAATCCAAGTAGTATTGTGTACCTGAGTGTCTTAGAGAGAAAAGATTTAAAAAGGAAAAGCCTTATTTTCTTAACCAAATAAATGGGATTTCAAAAACAATTTTAAAAAATGAATCAACTCTTAGAGGAGATAAAGGTTGTTTCAAATATGGTCCCTGCCCTCAGATGGTTTATAGCTAAGAAATGAGCAGCATAATTCACAATGATATGTTGTAATATACATTTAAAAGAAATGAAAATTTAAATACTTAAAAAAATATGACCTACAACAAAGTAGGATGAATCATGCATGAAAGAATCTCATTCAGGGTAAAAAACAAATTGCATACTTAACTAAAACCTTTACTTTTCTAATAGTTCTCTTTTTTATATTGTATTTTTGTTTTCATATATGTATAAACAGAACTGGTTGAATAGTTTGTACTCAGACAGGTATTCAAGATATTTGCTTTTCTAAAATCTCCACCTTAATTCTAGACTGGTAGAAAAATGTAAGAGATAGGACTACAAACAGTCATATGTCATCACAGCCAACATGTGATGTTCAGAAATTCCAAAAAAAAAAAAGGCAAAAAAGTAGAATTGAGTCATGCATGCAGGGTATGAGATGATATTCATACCTGATAAAAAGAGATAGGAGTACGCACTGAGAATATGATGATTTTATCTGTAATTATTATCCATTTAAGTGGTGCAAAGGATAGAGTACTGAGTCTGGAGACACGAAGACTTTAGTTCAAACACTGTTGCAGACACTAGCTCCATGACCCAAGGCAAGTCACTTAACCTTGGTTTGCTAAAGTTTCACATCTGTAAAATGGGGTCAGTAATAGCATCTAACTCTCAATATTGTTATGAACATTGAATGAGATGTGTAAAGTGCTTAATCTAATGACTAACATATAGTAAGCCCTTAATAAATATAACTTTTTAAACTGCCCATCTGATAATCTTTGTTTATTCTACATGAGCAACCTACTTCCTTTTCTGATCAAATGGTCAACAAGTTCTTTATTAAATACCTACTATTTGCCAGGTGCCCTGCTTATATACTATTTATATCACATAGCATAACAGTTAGATTTGGTGATATGTGGCAACCTCCTTATCCCCACCACAAAGTTCTTTATAGTCCATAGGAGCACTGAGAGGGAGTGCAGCCAAGATGATAGAGGGAATCCACAAAGTTGCCTGAGTCCTTCCCAGTTTTCCTCTAAAAGAATTTTGGAGCAATAGAACCCACAAAAAGATGGAGTGAGACAATTTTCCAGCCTAAAGATTTCAGGATAAATCTGTCTCACTTGGGTAAAAGGAGAGCACAAAACCAGCACAGGTAATGTCCAAGAAAACTAGCAGGAGGTTCTTATTCAAAGGATAATCAGCAACAAAGACCCCATGGTCCAAGCTCAGCAGACCAATGGCCCAGCAAGCCAGCCTCAGCAGAGCAGGCAAACTTCCAGTCTTGGAACATAGAGTACTACAGGAGTGACTAGACTGGGTCATCATAGTGCAATAAGCAAGCCAGAAACTCGGGCAAAGGAAACCATTGTTCAGATCCCTGTTCCCCAATTAAAGAAGCTTGAGACAGTGCCCCCCATCTCTCATGAGCAGAGCTTAACTTTAAAAAAATGAACAAAAATACAAAAAGAACATGACAATAGAAAGTTACAATGGCAATGGGGAAGATCAACTCAGAAGAGGACAACAATGACAAAATGCCCATATGTGAAACCTCAAAAGGGAATATAAATTGATCTTAAGCCCCAAAAGAAGAAAAATGGGAAAACAAATGAGAGGGTTTTTTAAGGTTTTTTTACAAGGCAAATGGGGTTAAGTGGCTTGACCAAGGCCACACAGCTAGTTATTATTAAGTGTCTGAGGTCAGATTTGAACTAAGGTCCTCCTGACTCCAGGACCTGTGCTCTATCCACTGAGCAACCTAGCCACCCCTTAAATGAGAGTTTTTCAAGAGAATTATGCAAAAGAGTATCAGTTTATTAAAGGAAATTCAAATGAAGAACATCACTCTTTAAAAATTAGAAATGACCAAATTGGGGGAAAAAACTTCTCTGAAGAAAACAACTCCTTTAAAAGTAGAATTGACCAAATGACAATGAAAATATACAAGCTACCTGAAGAAAATAATTACTTAAACAATAAAATTGCACAATTAGAAATGAATAATTCTATATTAAGGTCATTCAAAAGAGAGAGAAAATAGAGGAAAAATGTAAAGTACTTCACTGACAGAATAACTGAACTGGAAAATTGATGCAGGAGAAGTAATTTAACAATTATCAGGTTACCTGAAAGCCAAGATTAAAAAAAAGGACCTGGACAGAATCCTTTTTTTAATAAAAGAAAGATTTTATTTATTTTATATTTTACAATTTTCCCCCAATCTTGCTTCCCTCTCCCCAACAGAAGGTAGTCTGTTAGTCTTTACATTGTTTCCATGATATACATTGATCTAAATTGAGTGTGATGAGAGAGAAATCATATCCTTAAGGAAGAAAAATAAAGTATCAGAGATAGCAAAATTATATAATAAGATAACTGTTTTTTTAATTAAAGGTAATAGCTTTTAGTCTTTGTTCAAACTCCACAATTCTTTCTCTGGATACAGATGCTATTCTCCATCGCAGATACTCCAAAATTGTGCCTGATTGTTGCACTGATGGAATGTACAAGTTCATTAATGTTGATCATCATCCCCATGTTGCTGTTAGGTTGTACAATGTTCTTCTGGTTCTGCTCATCTCTCTCAGCATCAGTTTATGCAAATCCTTCCAGGCTTCCCTGAATTCCCATCCCTCCTGGTTTCTAATAGAACAATAGTGTTCCATGACATACATATACCACATTTTGCTAAGCCATTCCCCAAAGACATTCACTTAATTTCCACTTCTTTGCCACCACAAACAGGGCTGCTATGAATATTTTTGTAAAGTGATGTTTTTACCCTTTTTCATCATCTCTTCAGGGTATAGACCCAGTAGTGGTATTGCTGGATCAAAGGGTATGCACATTTTTGTTGCTCTTTGGGCGAAATTCCAAATTGCTCTCCAGAGAGGTTGGATGAGTTCACAGCTCCACCAACATATCTCTCTTGCATCAATATTGGCCAGTCTGAGAGGTGTGAGATGGTACCTCAGATATGCTTTAATTTGCTTTTTTCTAAGAAGTAGTGATTTAGAGCAATTTTTCATGTGACTATCGACCATTTTGATTCCCTCATCTGTAAATTGCCTTTGTATATCCTTTGACCATCTTGGACATCATCTTTCAAGAAACTATCAAGGAAAGTTGGCCTGATATCCTAGAAGCAGACTATAAAAGTCTTTGAAAGAATCCAATGATCATCTCTTAAAGAGATTCTCAAAATGAAATTAACAATTAATATTGTAGCCAAATTCCAGAACTATCATGCGAAGGAGAAAATAATACAAATGACCAAAAAGAAAGAATTCAAATATCAAGGAGCCAAATTCAGGATAACAAAGGATTTGGCATCTTCTACATTAAAGGACCAGAGGGCTTGGGTTATAATAGTCTGGAAGGCAAAAGAGCTTGGATTACAATCAAGAATCAACTACACAGCAAATCGAAGTACACTCTTATAAGGGAAAAGATGGATATTAAATGAAACAGGCATCTTTCAGACTTTCCTGATGTAAAAACCAGAGTTGAACAGAAGATTTGATTTTCAAATATAACATTCAAATACAAGTTAAATAGCTTATATTTCTAAATGGGAAGATGGTATTTATAATTCTTATGAACTGTATCTCTATTAGGGCATATACATAGAGGTTGTGTATATGAGTTGACTTTTATGTGGTGATAAAAAGTTAAGGGGTGTAAAAAAAGAATTGTATTGAGGCAGAATGGGGAAAATTATATAACAAAAACAGACATGAAAGAACTATTATAGTCAAGGGAAATAAGGGCTTGAGTAAGAATTGTTTGAACCTTGCTCTCATTATTCAGTTGTGTAAAGAAATCTATCTTAAGCTCTAGGAAAGTAAAAAAAGGAAGAAAGAAAGAAAGAAAAGGGTTGAGAAGCTGATAGAAGGGAGGGCATATTAAGGGAGCTGGTGGTCAAAAGAGACAGAGTGAAAGGAGCAAGAGGAAACAATAAATGGTATAAATAGTATGAAGGCAAATACACAATTAGTGATTGGGATGTATTTTACTATAAAATGAAGATGGATAGCAGAAGAGGATTAAGAAAAACAGATTCCTACAATATTTTGTTTACAAGAAACATTTGAAGCAGAGATACACACAGAATAAAAGTAAAAGACTAGAGCAGAATATCTTATACTTCAATGGAAGTAAAAAAAAGAAAAAATAGGGGTAGCAATCCTGATATCAGACAAAGCAAATACAAAAATAGATCTAATTAAGAGACAAGGATAGAAACAGCATCTTGCTAAAAGATATCATAGACAATGAAAGAATTTCGATACTAAACCTATGTACCATGTGGCATAGCATCCAAAGTCTTAGAGGAAAGTTTAAATGATTTACAGGAAGAAATCAGGGAACTCAATCTCTTCATCACAAAATTAGATAAGTCTAACCACAAAATAAGCAAGAAGTTAAGGAAGTGAATAGAATTTTAGAAAAGCTAGATACATTAGACCTCTGGAAAAAAAATGAAGGAGGCTACCAAAAATTATTTGATAGAGCGAGGAAAAAATAATAGCAAGGTTCATCTAGAAGAACAAAAGATCAAGAACATCAGGGAAATTGATGACAAAAAAATGCAGGGATGGTGGCCTATGTAAAATATATTATAAAGCAGCAGTCATCTTGGTATTTGGTAATAGCTAAGAAATAGAATGGTGGCATCAGTGGAACAGATTATGTACAAAAACACAGTAGTAAATGATTATAGTAATCTATTATTTGATATACCCAAAGACTCCATCTTCTGGGATAAGAACTCACCATTTGACAAATACTGCTGGGAAAATTGGAAAACAGTGTGGCAGAAACTAGGCATAGTCCAACTTTACATACTGTATACTAAGATAAGTTCAAAATGATTTAGACATAAAGGGTGATATCATAAGAAAATTGGAAGAAAAAGAAATGAAATGCAAGGCGATATTTTTATTATAATAATTTGAAAAGGTTTGCACCAACAAAACCAAAGCAATCAAGATTAGAAGGAAAGCAGAAAGCTGGGAAGCAATTTTTAGGGAATGTTCTGATAAAGTCCTCATTTCTGAAATATCTAGGGAACTGAGTCAAATTTATAAGAACAAAGTCATTTCCCAATTGATATACATCATAGGATATGAATAAACAATTTTTTCAGGTAAAGTAATTAAAACTATTTGTTTTAATATTGAAAATGTTGTCAATCACTATTAGAGAAATGAAAATGAAAACAACTTTGAGGTACCACCTCACACTTATTATTGACGAATATTACCAAAAAGGAAACTAATAAATGTTGGAGAAGATCTGGGAAAATTAGGACACTGATGCTGTTGGTGGAATTGATCCAACTATTCTGGAAAGCAATTTGGAACTATGCCCAAAAGACTATAAAACTGTGCATACCCTTTGCTTTAGCAATAACACTACTAGGTCTGTATCTCAAAGAGATCATAAAAAAGGGGAAAGGACCTACATGTTCAAAAATATTCACAGGAGCTTTTTTTTGTGTGATGACAAAAAAATTGAAAACTGAGAGAATGACCATCAGTTGGGGAATGACTAAACAAGTGGTTTTATAAAAATGTAACAGAATGAGCTCAGACAAATCTGGAAAGATTAACATGAATTGATGCTGAATGAGTGAACAGAATCAGTAAGAGGAACAAAAATGTAATGATCAGCTCTGATTAACTTAGCTCTTCTCAGCAATATAGTGAGCCAATATAATTCTAAAAGATTCATGATGGAAAATGCTATCCATATCCAGAAAATGTTTGGATGTAGTCTGAATGCAGATAGAAGTATACTATCATCTTCCCTTTTTATTTTTATTTTGTTTTGTGTGTGTGATTTTTCTCTTTTAATCCTTCTTTCACAGCATGGCAAATGTGGAAATATTTTTTTTAACATGATTGCACATGTATAACCTATATTAGATTTCTTGTCTTGGGGAAGGAAAAAATTTGGAACTCTTAAATCTTATGAAAACATGCTGAAAACTATATTTACTTGTAACTGGAAAAAATAAAAAAAACTATTTACTAAAACAACAAAACAAAGTTATCTCTCTTGTGTCTATTTTCCAAGTCAGTTGTTTTTCCAATGAGAAATTTAAAATTTCCTTTTTCTTTTTCTTTTATTTATCATTTCTTCATGTCTCATAGCATTTCTAGCTTCAACTTGTCCAACTCTTATTTTTAAGGAATTACTTCTTTAGAGAATTTTTGTTGCTTCTTTTTCTATTTGGTCAATTTTAATTTTTAAGTACTTATTTTCTTTGGTGAATTTATAAACATATAAAATATATGTATATATTATATACATATGTTCATATTCTCATTTTTTATCTTTTACCAAGAAGTTGACTCTTTTTCATGATTCTTTTGCATTACTCTCATTTCTTTTCATAATTTTTCTCTACTTTTCTTTTTTGCTTCTTTAAATTCTTTTAAAATTTTTATGGAATTTATTTTTGGGACCTGAGATCAATTTACATTTTTTTTGAGGTTTCACATGGAACAATTGCTGTCCTCTTCTAAATTTGTGCCTTGATCCTCCTTGTCCCTATGGTAACTTTCTCTAGTCATGTTTTTTATTTTTTTCTGCCTATATTATGATTTTATATTTTTATGAGATAATTGGACTCTGCTCCTGTACTGTCCCAAGCTTCTTGTGCCAGGGCATGGGATCTTTTTTCTGGCTTTCACTGGACTGGGTCTTGGGTCTTCATAGATGATTTGCTGTAGAGGAGAGACCTCAGAGCTGGTAGGACCCAGGAGAGAGGGCTAGTTCTGGGGAGAGTTTATGATTATTTCTTTTGCCAGTAGCAAATGGTCTTTTAAAGATTTTAAATGGCATTATTTTGTGAATCTGATTGTATATTTGATGATATTTCCTCTTTTCACATGTGATTAAATAGGTACAGATGAAGAAACAAGAAATACCGACTATCTATTACAAATTATATTATCTAAATTTTTACTGTCTTCATTGCAACAGTCAGTTATTTTGTCTTCCATAAATGATTCTCTATTATCCAGATTTTTCATCAACTCTCTTACACCAATTCCTATCATTCCCTTGAATGATAAATTTCCTCATCTCATGATCACTTTTTAGGGGAAAAACTGTTTACTTACTTCCTTTTTTACTTTTTTTTCAATTCATCTTCAAATTTCATTACTCAACTGAAGCTGTTCTTTCCATAGTTACCAATAATTTTATCATTGCCAAATCATCTGACCTTTTCACAGAGTTTATCCTTTTTGATCTGTGCAGCCACTCACTTTATAACCACCCTTTGATCTTGGAAACTCTTTTCTCTGAGCTTTCACTATATTGCTCTCTTGGTTCTCCCTCAACCAATATGTCTTTGTCTTCCTGGGCTCCTTTGATCAATGATTACCTATGTCCCTCCCCTTTACTGTGGGTTTACCCCATGATTCTGGCTTGAGTGCTCATCTGTTCCTGTATTCTTTCTCTTGAGGATCTCACCAGCTTCCATGGATTCCTTTATCATCTCTCTGAAGATGATTTCTCTATCTTTATATCCATTCCTAATATCTCTTCTGAACTTCAGTATCATATCACTCAACACTGTAGGGATTATCAAATTATATTTTTCCAACAAATTTACTTTTCTTAACTTCCCTATGACCACTATTCTTTCAGTCATTCAGATCAGCAACCTTGATGTCATCTTTTACATTTTACTATTCTTCACCCTACATATCCATTCAGCTACCAAGTCTTACCGAATCTACTGGTACAACTTTTCAATTACTGTCTCTCTATAAGATGATTGCCATTCAATTTTAGACCCTCATTACTATTCACCTGGAATACTGCAAACATATTCAAAATGATCTTTCTTTAAGTCCTGCTACCCCTCTCTAATCCATCCTTCACACAGCTCCCCTTATAGCACAGTTATGACTATATCATTTCCTTCTCTTCTCTTTGTCAAGTTGATTCCTTAGAACCAGTCAATCAATAAACATTCATTGAATTTCTAACATGTAAAGGCATGTCTGTACACTAGGATTACACACAAAAAGGCAAAAGACAGTCTTTGCCCTCAAAGAGTTCACAATCTAGTGGAAAAGATTACTGAATTTAAAAAATGAAAAGCAGGAGAAGGAAATGGAAGGAGAGTACCAGTTAATGGGCCTGATAGTGTCCTGTTAGGGGGGAATTGATGAGGTATCTGTTATAGCCACTTCCTAAATAGAGGATCTGGAGGAAGTTCTTGTTGTTTATCCTCCACCCTCTCTAATAAGAGGAAGGTAGCTGGTCAAGGGCAGAGAGTATTGAAGAGATGCAAATTTCAGAGCTTGTGTAAAGATAAGTTTCTGGAGACAATAGAGAAAACTAATGGAAAATCCAGGTGGGAAGCAATGATTAAACCAAGTAAATAATTTTTACATTTACCTTTTCAAAATTTCTTCTTTTTTTTAGGTTTTTTTTTGCAAGGCAATGTGGTTAAGTGGCTTGCCCAAGGTCACACAGCTAGGTAATTATTAAGTGTCTGAGACCGGATTTGAACTCAGGTATTCCTGACTCCAGGGCCAGTGCTCTATCTACTGTGCCACCTAGGTGCCCCCAAAATTTCTTCTTATCATATGCATTATACTACCACGAAGTCCTTGAATGTCATTATTGTCCTTAATTCTCAGAGGAAACAAAATGACATCACTATATTGGGGGACAAGGCAAAGTGTATCTAACTAACTTGGGCTGATCAGAACAATAAGAGCTCAGGACAAAAGGTTGAGCACAAATAGTTTATAAGGATATTTGAGGTGGAGATGTCTCTAAATTTGCTCTCCCAATTGAAATTCTCTTTCAAAGGTTATTTTTAAAATGCAAATCCAGTGAACTTTTCCCTTGGTCCTTATTCTCTTTCACATCTCAGTTGCTTTTCCCACTGTTGGCTACCTCTTCCTACTGGTTTCATGTGATACTAATCTCTCCTAATTCTCCTCTTACCTGTCTGTGTGCTAGTTAGCATAAATTTTTGTTGGATCATTCCAATATATTTTCTCTTGAAGACACCCCCATACTGTGGCAAGAAAGAAAATAATCACCCTGCAGTCAAGCTGATTGATGATGAGTTTCTTTCAGTTTAACAAGGTTGGATCTTGCTAAGCCCACACATAATTCAAATCTGATGCCATAATCATAGCTTTTCAAGCTTCGTGTAGGATATCCAGAACAAGAATTTATTGGAGTATATATCTAGTTACTTTGTCAGAAAAGGAAATGAAGTTATAATTGATTGATTTGTTCTCAATGGAGTCATACTGATTATTAGAGCTCACTCTTTTCCTTTCTAAATGTCTTTAATAGTAATTTAGAGTTTTGTTATGAAAAGAAATCAAGTTGATTTGCAAGATCTGCTGATTCCAACATCTTCCCAGTTTTGAAAATGAAACAAGATCTAGTCTTAAGGAACTTTGCTGTTTCTTTCCACTACTCTCTTTTTCCCCAAGATCATAAGAAAATTAATTTAAGATTGCCAGCAATTTCCCCAAATATCTACCTAATACTTATAGCTCTACTCTGAGTAAATGAAACTTTTCTGAAACAGAATTTTACATTTAGGGTTGTTAGAGTGCAACCTCCTTCTCATAGATTCTGGATCACCTGAACAACTCATATAAAAGGAGAGCAAGACTCAGGTGTCCTCTTCCACATCCTGACTTCATTCAGTTCTCCATCTTTGAAGTACAATTTTCCTAATTTCTCAGATCTAATGATACCTTCCAGCTTTGGGGGTCACACTGTTCTCCAGGGAACTCCTGAGTGATTCTACAACTGCTCATTTTTCAATTGTATCTGACTCTTCATGAGCTCATTTGGTGTTTTTCTGGCAAACCATTTCCTTCTCTAGGTTACTTCACAGATGAGGAAACAGATAAACAAGTTAAGTGACTTGTTCAGGGTCACACAGCTAGTAAGTATCTGAGACTACAGATCCAAAGCTCTATCTACTGTGGCACTTAGATGCCCTTGCAACTGCTATAGCTAGGGTCAATAAATTCTTTTACAATCTTTCTAGGATTATTGCCTCTGAAAATAAGAGGTACTCCCTAGGTGCTCTGCTGAAAAATGGTATATAGATACCTTAAGAATTTATATGTTCAAAATTAATTATAGTAGCTCAATTCAATGAATTGAAAACTAAGGGTTGTCAATCAATTAAGAAATGATTCAACATGTTATGTTAGATAAATATTGTGATAGAAGCAATATCCTAACTCCTTCATAGCTTAATGCTTGAAGTTGTTTTTCCTCTAAAAGTTATTGAAAATTCTCAGACTCAGCTGCATCATTTCAAAGGGTTCTCAATGCCTATCTTTGTTGAATATTATTCTTTTACTATGACTAAGTAAATTTACTTTTGCTAACTTCCTTAACATCTATGATATCTCAAATTTTCCCATTATTGAATCTAAACCACCAAATGCATGGCTTGAATCAGGCCCAGGCCAGAATAAAGGTAATGATATATTATTTTATCATCGTTGTGCTTGTATATCCTTCATTTTTGAAGTGAGTTGGTGACATCACAGAGTCATGTATGGACATGTGAGTGAATTGAATTTAAGCGAGAAAGAGTTGCATAAATTTGTCAACCTCACTCTCTTCTAGAGTCATTGAAATCCAGTGGCAAAACAAAAATCAAAGCAACTGGTGATGGCCTGTAATGCAGTGGATGATCTTAGCATCCTTGATGTCTTATAAAGCTCTAAGTACTCCACAGCATCCGCTTCAGTCACCTTCATGGCTGTTGAAATACATTGTTCTCATCTGCCCATCTGGTACAAGAAGATCAAAAGAAAGGATTAAATGATATTGGAGAAGGCTTCTATGAACTGATACAGCACCAAATGAATGGTTTGGTATGAAGAAAACAAACTTGCAAAGAAAACATCTTTGAAAGACTTAAGAGGTCTTGTCAATGCAATGATCAACCATAATCATAGAAGATTAGTGGTGACCAGACTGTCTCTCTTCTCATAGAGAGATGACAGATTCAAAAATGCAAAATAAGATATACATTTTTTTGACATAGGCTATGTGGGAATTTATTTTTTTGTATGTATGTTTTGTATTGTATATATGTATTGTATGTATATTTATTATAAAAGTGATGTTTTTTCTTTTTTTCAATTTGTGTAATGCAAAGAAGAGAACAAATTGGCACAGGTAAGGAAAAAAAGTTAAAATTCATTGAAACATTTAAAAAATCACAGAGAAGAGAAATTCAACAAAAAGGTTTAAAGTTACATGATGATTTTGTTTTATATTTAAAAAGAAAATAAAGATAGAGATTTCCAATTTTAATGTGCAATTTATCTTTTTTAATCTTATAATGTATATAGAAATGCTCATTTTATTTGATGCTTAAGTTCAGAGTTAAAAATAATGAAAATGATCAGTCAAAGCTCATATGAAAGATTTATTGATAACTTTTATCTAAAATTTTCATTAAAAAATTCTCATCATTACTACAAAAGGGAGCAAACTGTTGCAAAATATTTATACTAATCCTCTATGGGTTAACAAAGAACTAGAACAAATGGAAATGGATAAAACTGATGGCATATAAATATAATGGAATTTTTCTTTGTATCAAGGAGTGACTGGAGGAATTCCTAGAAGTATGGGGATTTTTGTATGAAATGATTTTAATTACAGAATGGAATAAGCATAACCAAATGAATAATATACACATTCATTACAACCATGTAAATGAAAAGGAAGCTTTCCTGAAAACTAGAAAACCAAAGAAGATCTAAGAACTAGTAATAAAAGATATCTCCCCTCTTCACAGAATATAAGTAGGAGGCAACTAAAGCTAACTTGTCAGATGTAATTACCATATAACATCTGGTTTTACTTAATTGCTTTTCTTTGTGGCAAAGAACTGATGGTGAGTAGTTATTCAGCAATTACTATGATTTAAAAATAGAAGATATCAATCAAGACTTTTTAAAGGTGACTGAAAACGTTAATAATGAAATATATGTTAACTTTCCTATCTCTAAAATTTTATTAGAATAATTAATACATGCCTCAAGGACTTTCTTTTTGAAGGAACAAGGAGGGAGAATTCAGACTTTCATAAGGGATATAATACAGTAGATCAAATTTTTTTTTTTATCATCACACAATTCCGTGAAAAATTCAAAGGATACAAGATTCCATTATGGTCAGTATCTAACTTAAAAAAAACTCATTGGATTTAGTAGACTAAAACACTGATTAAAATGTTTTTTTCCAACAAATCATCTCTCTCATATATATATAAAACAAAATTTTAAAGATTCCTTGGAAGGTACAATAACAGAGAAAGTGTTATTGAATGACACTGATATTTAACTTCAGGTTAGGCATACTACACAGAAATGAATAATTGTCAAAGATTTTCACTGCTGTGATAGGGATCTAGCTCAGAATGCAATTGAAGAAGAATTTTTTATATTTGATGAAGTTTTTCATATGCTAGTGTTTGCAAATTACATTGCACTGGTTTGATCAAGTCTTGAATATTCCTAGGGCCTCTGAATGAGACTTATAAATATGCAAAAGAATTTGACCTAGAATCCATTTAGGAATAACCAAGTGGAAGAAAAATGTTAATGTAAAAATAGCATTCATATATTATATGAAAATTCATATGAATGAACTGGGGCAGCTAGGTTGTGCAGTGGACAGAGTACTGAGTTGGGAACGGGAATAAGAAAGACGCATCACCTAAATTCAAATCTGGCCTTAGCTGTATGACCCTGGGAAAGCCACTTAACTCTATTTGCCTCAATTCCTCAACTGTAAAATGAGCTGGAGAAAGAAATGGAAAAACCAAACTCCAAATGGGGGTCACAAAGAGTTGGGCATACCTGCAAAATGAATGAAATAAAGGTCTACAATCTCAAGGGTAATTATAAAAAAGAAGGGAAGGAACGTGACCAATCAGTACCAGATCTTAAACTGTACTATAAAGCAACAAAATTAATTTATACTATTTTTTAAAGAAAAGTACAGAATACATACAAAATCAACTCATCATTATTAAGTACCTATTATGTGCCAAGCACTGCTATAGCATATTAAGACTTGACTTTACTTTATGAATTTGATCCACTCAATACTAAGCCATGAATCCAAAGGAAGAAAAACATATTATTGATCCCATGACAAAGAAGATTTAAAATACAGTAAGATATAAATTTTCATCCATGGATAGTATGGGAATTTGTTTTGCTGGTATATAAAGATAAATTTTGAAGGATTTTAAAAAATTGCTAAATGGGCATATCAGGAGAAATTTCTACTTAAAAAATGCAAAACAAATCCTTTAATATGTACCTGTAGATACTGGCAAAACAATTTCTCAAACTGGCCATGCATGGTGTGCTTGTTGATCAAAATAATATATGAACCAGTTTGGTAATACTTCTAACAATACTGAAATTCTTAAATTTTACTTTTGAATTAGTAGATTATCATTACATTAACAAAATAGTAATATTAGAAAGGGAACTATTCTGAAATTCTTTTTCTATCCCTTTTGAGATTAACTAAATCTCTAGAAATTAGAACTCTGTTTTCTCTGCTGTACCCCTCATTGTACAAGTAAGAAACCTGAAACCACGAAATATTGTGGCTTATCTGAGGCCTGGAAATGTAGGGCTGATACTTAAACCCAAGTCCTCAGAAATGCACTCCCTCTTCTATGCCTTGTAGAAGTTTTTGTTTCCTTCAAGACTCATCTGGAAATTCCCACCCCCCCTTTTTTTGCAGGAAACCCATAGCTACTAATATCATCCCTTTAAAGGTTACTCTGCATCTGTATTGTGGGACTCTTGTTTATAACTATTAAGGCAGACTTAAAAGATTCCTAGGTCATAGTACTTCTTCTTTTGAAAATATAGCACATAAAAAAATACTATTCCATACAGAAAGGTTATTTACAACTTCATTTATTCTTTTTGTGTTCTGATATGAATATGAAAAAGCCTTTTACACTTAAATTAAAATTAATTAAAATTAAATTGAAGGTATTAGGAAAGGTATCATACAGAAGGCAGGTTTTAAGCTGTACTTCTACACCAAAGAAATCACATATCCTTTGCATCTAGATGCCTAGATGAAGAAAATTAAGCTTTAGAGATATAGGGTGATGAACAGAATTATATAGCAGTCTTAAACATGACTATTCACTCAAAATCCTCTGTTTTCCACCTTGCTACAACTACCTCTTGATGTATAATACTTTGTTTACCTCAAAATATGCCCATGATATGAACTTGCTTTATACTGATGCCTAGGTAATGCTAGAGATAGGGGATAGGACTTGAAGGGGAGGAGCAGAGGAATTCCCTGAATGAGTAACTCCACTGCTAAAACAGGATGCCAGTGTAATTAAACAAGAGGTGGACACCACATAGGGAGAAATGCATACACCTTCTTGGCAAGTTTTCTTTTCTTTCTGATCTGCCAGTTAGTATTTTGGAATCATTTTCTCTTCCTCTCTTCTCTCCAGGAGTAGAGGTAACTTGGAAGGAAAAAGCAACACAAGCATCTTAGTATGAATAATGAGGGTTTGCTGCACTACACATACCAGCTCAGCTCTTTATCCTTTTCCTCCCCTCCCCCTTTTTCATATTACCTCCTGCTTACACACAGGAGACAAAGATGTAGTGGAACCAATGATGTCCAATTTTGTTCATTTACATACATACGTGACAGGCAACATCTGTTCACCAAAAGTATTTTGTGGTCTTGTTTTCTTCACAATCATTCCTTCCCACTCTTACCATGAACCCTATTTTCTACCTCTCTGGATTTCAAATAAGAATATGATTGAAACTCTTGAAAATACAAATTTAGTAAGTCTGCTGAAGCCAACAGTATTCCTTGAACTATTTACTTGGGGACAAATAGCAACAGTCTAGGTTGGCATTTCACTCAAGAATAAATCCATTACCATATCAAAAAGGAAGGAAGTTTCCAGTTGGGAAGAAAGAGATTTTTGCCAACAAGTTTCACTAAAACATGGGCATATTCAAATCTCAGCAAATAGTCAAGAGATTCATTTTTAAAGCAAGTGGTAATTCTAATTCAAGTATGTGCTGCAAAAATAGGGATGGTAGAGAAGAATTGGTGAAGTGAATGGTAACTTAATAGCTAACCAAAAAGCCTCAGATTTAACACTAGCCTGGGGATGCCTACTCAGTATTTTGCCTGGTATGGCAAATTAATAATAATAATAATAATAATAATAATAATACCTAGTTATCGCCATTCTCAAGTGAAGTTTCCTTTCAAAAATTACTTAAACCAAATGCATGTCTATATTTCCTCCATTTCCACATCTCAGCAAACATTACTAAGAAGACATGTTTTTCTTTTGTTTTGCTTTTTGTTTTTGGCAGAGTATATGACAATAACTGAATCTAATCTACCTTCCAGTAAATAAATGTCCTGTACTTCTCCCAGGCCCTGCTCTCATTAATCACACTGCGGCTAAAATCTGATCATTTTATGTCCAGAGTATGCTTGATTGAACTCTTCAAAGGATGCTTCTCCTTGGGGACTTACAGCAAGTCAGGCAGATGGGTTTTCCGTGGCCAGTATATAACTACCCTAAGGGACCTACTGTTCTAATAGTCAGCTGCATGAACCTTAAAATGAAGCCCTTTATGATGGGTCTCAGTTTTTGCAATTTAAACCTAGAAAGGGATAGTGCTGTGCAAACATAAATCTCTTTCTAGATTTTCACTTACAGTTAGTTATCTTTATAGTTCTAAACATTGGGAGTCCTAAAAAAATCTCTAGTTTTCTTCATAGTTAAGTTCCTTTTTACATTGAGGTCTATTTTGATTGCTTCAGTTGCTACAGATTAATCCCCTTCATACATCCCCTCCAACCAGAAATTACTTGCATTTTCTTTATATTTTTAATTTACTTACATGAGCAAATGTACTTCACTTAAGTTCTTGGAATCAGGAACTGCTTTTTTTTTTTTTTTTTTGCCTTTGTATCCTAGCACATTGCAGGCCCTTAACAAATGTTTGTTTGATTGCTGCAAAAGTTCGAAGAAGGTTTGGTCACTCGGACTCAAAACATGAGGATAATGCCTGGAAAGTGGAATGGAAGATGGTGGGGCTTCAATTCTTCCACCCCCCCCCCCATTTCCTCATCACTTAGGGAAAGGGGGGGGGATGAAAAAACATGATATTTTAAGAATAGATGGAGGCGCCCAATGTAGGGAACCTTGAAGGAATAAAATTAACTCCATTTCGAGCTAGTTGCCTAGCAGTTGGACACAGATGAAACAAAAATTCTTTATCTTTCCTGGGATGGGGGAGGGAGTGGTGATGGTGGTGGTGATATCGTAATCCAGTCCATCTCTTTCTTGCCCAATAAATCTGGGAAGAGTTTTTTTTTTAAAGGTGGCAGAGACACTGGGCCTTTTCCAGTTCTAAGGATAACTCTTAGAGACAAAAATCTTGTTTTTCAAAGAATAGCCAAAAAAATTAAAAGCATAAATAAAATTAAAAAGAATAGCCATAGCAGAAATTTACTCTTGGTCTTCCCCACTCAGTTCCTCGGAACTAACTCCCAATCCCACCCCTGTCAGTCCTTGCAGGGTGCGGCGAGCAGCCCCCCTCCATCTCCACCTTCCCATCTTCACCCGCCCCCGTCACATGTGCTGCGCTCTGAGCCTCCTCCTCTCCTCCCCTCTCCTCCCCTTCCCTCCCAGCCGCCTCCTCCTTTCCCCGCACTGGGGTGCCTGTGTGCGTGTGGGGGAGCCTGTGGATGTGTGTGTGAGCGGCTCCCGAGGGTCCAGGGGCCAGGGAGGCGGGGAGCAGGCGGCCCGGCCGCAGCGGCTGGCCCTGCCGCCTCCGCCCAGAGAGCTGACCCTCTGTCGCAATATGCCTCCTCTGCCCTCTGGCTTTTCGCCATGTCGAGGATTTGCGGGAGCTTTCCCTTCACTCTGCTCTTAGGTCTGGCCGCGGTGCTGCTGAAAGGACGGCTTGTTCCCGCGGCTTCCAGAGCCGAGCCCAGCCGCTCCGACCTGAGCCTGATCCAGCAACAACAGCGGCAGCAGCAGCAGCAGCAGCAGCAGCAGCAGCGGGAGGAGGAGGAGGAGGACAGGCCAGAGGTGCCAGGAGCATCCGCTACCCTATCCAGTTCAGGTAAGGTCCTGAATGCCAGGTTTTCTACCATCCTGTTCCTTTTACTTCATCCAGGATGCTTCGCTTCTTAGCAGCTCTGTCTCCATCGCCCCATTTCCCAGCTTCCCTCTTTCTCGTTTGTATGGCCAGTTTAGATCCCAATCCTTCCTTATGGTTGAAAAAGCTTCCATCAGAGTCTGGTTTTCTTTTCAGCTCGTTGCACTGCAGTCTGGGGGGTGCGGGGGAGGATAGCTGCCTTAACCAATCTTCCCCCGCCCTCCTCTATTCCAGAATTCTCTCTACCCCACAATAATGAATTCCTCTCTTCCCAAATTCCCCATCCTGACGCACACAGAGCAGACTTTCTAAATCCTACCTTTACTATCCTAGAGACATAAAAACCTTGCAAAGGATTCTCCCTTCCTACCGATTCCCAGTTAAAACGGGATCCTTATATTTAGAGCTGTACAGGCCAATTTTTCCTACTTGTAAGGAGAACTTACATGAGTAAAGGCTCTTGATGAAGATGGGGGAGGAGGGTTACTTTGCTGTTATGGAGGTAAGGGATTATGGCTCTTACTATTTTTACATCATTAATGCTCCACTTGAAAGCCAGGAGCAAAATCGCCCTAAGCAATAATAACCCTTCTCCTCTCCCCCTATATTTTTCTATTGCTGCAATGATATATTCTTAGGCTTTATATTCTATGGAAACTTTGTAATTGTGTTACACTGAGGTTCCGTTGGTGATAATGTTGATGTCTTGAATCACCCTGCTACTCTTTTACCTGAAGATGAAAACGAGGGTTGCAAAGAGACTGAAACAGTTTTGCTTTGAAAGAATCCTCAGACACTACCACTCAGGTTTTCCACCTGAAAATCGTGAAACACCCATCATTTAATTTGTCGAAGTTCTGTGCATAGAATAAAATAACTTTAAGAATTCTGTAAAATGTAGATAGTTCCATTGCCTCCAAAAATCTAATTGTTGATTATCACTATACTCTGGGTAAAAATGTTTTGAGAGAAATATGTTTGATAGGATTTACTTCTCGCCTTTCCCCCCATCCTTTTATCTGGAGATGGTACCAAAGCAATTGAAAACAAAACTGAGGAGTTTTAAGATATGACGGTTATATAATTTATGAAGGGGACATCTCTTTAAAACCTCTTAAAAATAAGAAACTAAAATTGTGAATGAAGAAGCGATTATTATTTTTTCTTATCAATTCATTATCTCTTTAAATTATATAGTAGTTAAACAGTAAGTGAATTTTCACTACATCAGCTTATTTTAGTTCAAGAATATGAACAACTGTTAAAATATTAAAAATTATATACTTTCACTGTACATATGTTAAACAACATTTTAATTATTTTAGAAAGGACTCCCTAGACAATATAATTAGGAAAACATCTCCAGTTGCACCCATAACATTTCTAGTGCACCTTATTTTAAAATTAAAATTCTCAGGCACAAGGAAAGTAATAACAGTTCAACAGCTTGATGTCAGGGCCTGTGGGTTATATCCAGAGGGTGTCTCTTTTTATTGCCCTAGAATTCTAAACCAATGGCGAACAAAGGGTAATTCAACTGATGTCTTCCTTAATAATAAGAATATAGAGTCATATAATCTCATCAAAAGCCTCTGGGGGGGAAATTAAGGCTTTACTGTTCCTTTGATATTATTATGGCTACCTTTATGCCTAATATATTTATGGTGTCCAATATCTTGTCAGACAATTGAAAGTATTACTGCTGATTGTAGTGTAACTTTTAAATACTGAATATTTTTGACTAATACTGTGTTATGAAAAAAATTAATTTTTTTCATAAAAGCTCAGAAAATATTTAGATAAGTTTATAAAATAAGTTTGTAAATCTTGGAACTTAATTTTTAGCTAATAGTCATATATAATGCACAAAAATTGAAAATTGATTGATAATCACGGTTAAGTTCATTAGGTTCTTTGTGACTCAGATTTGCAGCTTTCATTGACCTTCCTCTCATTATCACACTATTCTAAGATTTGAATTTTAATTGAATATCAATATCAATATACTGTGTTCTTAGATAGTTCTCACCAAATTTGATTTTTTTTTTTACTTCTCTCTTCATTTGCTCATTCACCCAATGAAAGGGGAATGTGTCAATTGCCAACTTTCAGCACTGTTCTAAACTCTTGAGGGAAACAGAGAAATGGATAAAACATATCACCTTTCCTCAACTATTTCTGTTAATGGGATTGATAAGATCCATGCACAGATGAAGTGAAAATTAGAATACAACTAATATATTATGGGAAGAGAAAATGTCATGCGATCATTTGAGGTCTGAGAGAGAGCACTTCTATCTGAGAGGTTCATAGAAGGTTTCAGTCTAAGGAATATAATGAGTAAAGGCAAAGAAATATGAAATGATGGGATAGTTAGCAGGGTAAGAGTAAACAGTATGTGAGGAAGAATAATGTAGAATAAGGTTGGAAAGATAAGAGTAATAGCTTAATATTTTACAGTACTTTTATGATGTACTAAATACTTTATTTGCATGATTTCATAGTATCCTTATAATGTCCTTATTGTGAGTTAAGAAATCTATTATTATCTGTTTTATAGATGAAGAAACTGAAGCTCAGACACTTTAATTGACTTATACAAGGTTAAATATTTAGTTTTGACTAAGCTAAAATCCAACCTTTGGTTTAATATAAGGTTTAGAACTAGGAGATACAACTAGACTTACTATTCTACTCTCTTAGCAAATAACCTTACATATTTTGGTCTCAATCTTTTCACTCATAAAATGAGGTGGATTGAATATTTCTAAACATCCTTCCAACTATAAAAATATTTTGATTTAAAATTTTTTCTGATATTTTGTTTCTATATAACCTTCATTTGCCAATGCATTTAGCTTTCACAGGGGTAATGTTCCTAGAAAATGATGTAAAAGTCAAAAATATGAATGTTGATATACTGAACCTATGGAAAATAGAGGGACAGATTATTGCAAACACCAAAAATTGTAATCTTTCATTGGGGGATGTTGAAAATACACTTTTATGAATATAATTCTTTATAATAAAATATTGTTTCTAATACACACTTTCTCCCTAATACAATGACCATGAAATAATCCATAAAATGTACTTCAAAAAATAAAACTGGTAACATGCAAAACATTTTGTTAGCAATTCCCTAGAATTCTGTGACTTTTTTGTGAACAGCATCTTAATTTTAAAAACCCATTAATTTCAAACAGTATTCATTTCTTGTAACACATGAAATGTCCAGTACCATAAATAATTTTCTCCTCTTTGCAGATAAAACCAATGGATTATTTGTTGACATCATACTCAGGGTGATAGAGGTTGAAGACATTTCAGTGAAAAGTTGGCTTAAACACTTTCATTTTCTCACCATGCTACATCACTGACTTTGCATGTTTGGCTTTCTAGTCCAAAGGACTTGTAATAGACTTTGTAGGCATCATTGCAATACAGAGCTGCGTTTTAAAGAAAAAAAAATGAAAATTCATAATGAATGCCTGGAGAACTGTTTATAACAATAGGGTGAACACTACCAGTGAAGTGCCTTTTGGAATACTAACTTCTCTACAAACTTGTGCAGATTGTGCCTCTTTTAGTGGAAAAGTGAAAAGGATATTATTAATAAAATCATGTTAATGCTTGAAGTCATGAAAGTTAAATGCAGGAAATGTTGATGATTGACTATATCTGCTCCTGCTCCCTACCATAATAACAAAGAAAAAAAGAAAGATTAAAAAGCAGTTTAGCAAAATTAATCATATTAATCCATTATATTCCACAGTTTCCACCTCTGCAAAGAAGAAAGTAATATTCTTCTAGTCTTTTTTCCTGGACCAAGAATTATAATTATTCAATGTTTAGTTTAAATTTTTATTGTTATTTTCATTTTCATTGTTGTAATCAATATATTATTTTCCTAATTTTAATCACTTTATTTTCATTAGTTCTGTGTAAGTCTTCTCAGGCCTACATATTCTTCATATGCATTATTTACTACAATGAAAAATATTCCATTAGATTATTGTACCATATTTTGTTAGATATTAATCAAATAATGAAGATATTTTTCAGTTGATCTTGCTATTATAGAAAGTGCTGCTCCAAATATTTTGGAACACTTTGGTTCTTTACACCTTTGATTTTATTGGGGTATATGTCTAGCCATGAGATCTCTGGGTCAAAAGGAGGGAGAAAGGTAGGAAATCAGTGATAATTTCTTCATTGTCTACTATGTACTCAGCACTATGTTAAAGAGTAAGGTCGTTTGAGTCAGTTGCATGTCATCATGCCATATTTTCTCTAGAATGATTAAAACAGTTCACAGTATATTAATGTATCTGTGTCCATGTTTTGTCAGCTGCTAATTTTCTGAGTCTTTATTTCCATTTTTATTATGAGAAATTTTGATTCTTTCGATTGCATCATGTTCCTGTTCCTGATTGTGAAGGAGTTTGAATGCCAGGCTAAGAAACTGATTTTGTTATTGCTTCAGGGTGTATCCTCTGGCAGAAAAAAGAAAGAAATATAAAACAACATTGAGGATCAATAGTTGATCAATAGCAGTCTTGTTTTTAACATATGGTGAAAAAAATTAGCTACTTGGTTTATAGCCAATGTCACTATTTAGTTTTTCATGAAAGATATTGAGACCATAAATATTTATGGCTCATTATTCTTTTAAAATATTGAGAAGTAAAATGCTAAAGTAAAAACAAAGGTTGGTATGTTGGAAATGAATTATATGTAAATTATTGTAAATAGTTGATGATAGCTAAGTTTTTAAAAGTGAAAACTTAGTTTCCATCTCATGACACTCCCTTAAAAGTGTTGCCACTTTCAGTGTTGCCATGATGATTTGCCCTTCCTGTAAGAAGGAAAAAGGGATAATATAGGAAACTATACAATTTACTCGTATTTGATCAGCTTCCAAGCACTGTCTTTCTTCCTTTATATTATCTCATAGTATTATTTCCTTATACTTCATATTTTTGTCAAATTTGTAACCTGTATTTTCTTTTCTGCATTATTTTTATTCATGCTGTTTCCTGTGCTTCTAATCTTTCCCATGTTTTGTTGTTGAATTGAATTGAATAGCTATTTCAGTTCCTAGTCCTCCTATAAAATGGACAAATACAGTGCTACCACCTCAAAGAAACTCTCCCTTGTTCTTAATCAATAATTTCCCCCCTCTTGATTCCTAGGTAGTCTTTTCCTAGAATCTCTTTAATGTATTTAAAATGTATTATTTTGTGTCATAGTTATTTGTGTATGTCATATGTCTCTCTTCCCCAAGTAGGAAAGAAGGCTATTTTTTTTCCAGATATTTTATTTTACTTACTACACTGGTTTTCACATAGCAGGTAATTAATTAATGTTTGTTGTTTTAAATTTATTTTCTCTGATTTGTTAAGATGTGGTTTGTGTAATTTATGCTAGTGTTTGGTGGAAATAAAAGGTGGTCAGGATCAGTTGGCTGGTAACAATGGTCACAACTGCATTCTGTTCATTCAGATCACTCAGAAAATTCAAAGTAGTGGGGAAAGCAAAAAACCAAGACAAATAAGGAGAAACTGTCAGAGGGAAAGATTAATGTTTTCTTCTTTGACCACATATAAGGAGAATAACCTAGGACTGGCGAGGCAGCATGGTATAAAGGAAAAGAACTGTTTTGGGATTCAGAGGCTGTGGATTCTAATGTCAGCCTGTCTGTTGACTACCTATGTAAACTTTAGGAAACTCATATTGATTTTTTGAATCTCATTTTCCTTATTCAAAAAAAATTAGATAATTTCTGAACTCTCTTCTAATTCTTTATAACTAGTATTATAATAAAATAGTCTTTAAAATTGTGTTTTCATGTACTGTATATTTTTGATTATATATTTCATTATTACATTAAGGGAAATTATACACACATATACATATATGCAGTAATATTATAAAATAAACTCTTTAAGGTAGATATTTTTTTTACTTATTTTCCCCAAGTCTAACACATACTAAACTTTTAACTTGCGCATGCTAAACATTTAACATATACTTGCAGAATTTAAACAATTTTGCAGGGAAATATTTATAATATTGAACTTTATAGCAATACTGATTGCTTATATACTTTTTTGGACTTAAAATTAGTTAAAAAAAAGAACAACAGTACAAAAATGAGTGTGCCATAGTGTGCCAATCAATACTTATGTGATTACGAAGTAAAAAATTACAAAATTATAAACCAAGTATAATTATGAATGCTTTATCCAAAATACAAAAGATTTATGGTAGATATTCTAATATAACAAAAACTCATGTTCATATGGTATTTAATAGTTTATAAACACATTCTTTCCAACAACTCTGTGAAATTAATAAAAATATTACTATTTCCACTTTAGTGATCAATAATTTGATCAAGTTGGTAATGTCAAAGCCAGGACTTGAATGCATGAGTCTCCTGACTCTAAGTCAACATTTATTATTCTCTGATATACTGCTATTTATGATGATTTTTAATGTTATCGCCACTTCCTCTTTCCCTAAGAATTTAGGCTTTTCTTCAATTCCTATCATCTTGGGTTGTAGCATATGATTTTCATAAAAATAAAGAAAAAAATACAATGAAATACCTGTGTAGACTTGCTCAGTTTGAGAAATGTTCCTTTTCACTATAGTGTTTTAGTGTTTTCATTATATTTAACCTGCCCCTAACAAATTTTTTTATCATGTAATGACCTCTCAGATATTTAAATAAGAGATTTGTTTCTCAAGATTTTCTCAAGGTTCAAGCACTATCATCATTTTTACTAACTAGGTGGTCACACAGTGCAAAATCTATTTTTGTCCAAGTTCCCTGAGTTAGAGAAAATGTTTATAGTATTTTCCATCAGATATTAAAATGGGTGCTTTGGAATAATAATTCATGTTAACAAAATCCTTTAAGATTTGCAGAAAAGTGCTTTGATTATTTGGGATATGAAAATGATCTCTAAACTCTGCAGTTTTATATTTGATGCTGCCAAGAATTCTTTTAGCATACTGAAATTGTACTATTGGATCTTCAATTTTCCCTATATATATCTATATCTAAATCTATCTATCTATATATCTACATAATATTATTCATAATATTATGAATCTACATAATATTATGTGGACAACACTATCACTGGTATATCAAATTTTATTTAAGCCATGTCTCTTTTCTTGTAAGATCAACTGGGAGTTATTTTTGCATAGTAGTTGATAATATGTTTGCTATAAATGCCAATTCTTTAAGACCTGAAGTGAGTAAATTTGATTATCATTTCACATATGCACTACTAAGAAGTTATGAAATAGTAATAACATAAAATCATTCCATCAGTGAGCCAAATTCATATTGATGAACTAATGCTTAAAAAACAGGAACTCAACTTATTCTTCCTTCTTGAATCATTTAAATTTGATAATATATATGTATTTCACTGGTCTGTATAGCTATTTGAACAATTTAAGGATGTTTTTATTCATGATTTGATAATCAAATGAAATATTTGCAAAGCATTTAGCACAGTGTCTGACATATAGTAGGCACTTAATAAATTTGGATTTCATCCATACATATATATATTCTTCAGTGAGTATGTATATATATTCTTCAGCTTTTCCCTTGAGGGATACAGATTGCAACTCATCCAGTACTTTCTCATCTTATGTGACTATTATTCATGTCCTCCAAAATAAATGGAAAGGGAACTCAGCATGCTAGGCACTTTCTTGAATTGTCTTGTAAGCATGAGAATACCAGTTTTTTCACAGTTCATGGTAAATTTACAAGCCCCAAAATGCATCATCAAATGGTAATCCTTAGTTGCCATCAGTGACAGTTTTCATTGTACATAGATTGGACTTTAAAATGTAGACATAGTTTTTTGATAGTATAATCAAAGTCTTTTCAGTACAGGTAACTAGCTTAGCTAGTACTCTAATGACATAGCCATCATGAGCCTAGAACACTTCCCTTCCACATTGAGGCACTAGAGTAGGATTTTATAGAAGCATTTATAAAACAATAAAATAAACAATCTTAAAGTAATTACTTGTTCATTTAATGATTTTTAAAATTAAAATAGATTGATGGTAATATTTTTTCAGCATAATCACCATTTATTATAAAGGTCATATTAAAAAACATTCTATTTTAGAGAATATTTTTCAAAAGAATCTAATAAAATATAGAACACTCATATAACTCAGAAAACTACTAATACTAAATTTTCAACCAAGTTTGGTATAGCTTCTAGTTGACCAGAAGACTGATTTGCAGCTTCAACCTTGAACAAAACATATAGACTGTCCCTGGAGTTAAGAGCTTCCAGGTTCAGTAATCCTTTAGGATGTTCTATATATGAATGGAAGGTATTTGATCAATTGTTCTCCCCAAACTTTGTTTTTTTTCCCTCTCCTCTATTAGATTAGGCAAGTGATACCTGAATTTGGAGGAGTGACAGGCATTTTTGATGATTTTTGTCCTTTATTCTCGAAGAAGTCCATGACATCAGGGAGGTGATGCCATGACAAGCATTTGATTGGATTTGAGTGAGATGGGGTAGAATTGTTCTAAGTCACCAGTCTCACTTTCTCCTCCAGAGCCATCAGGGTTCAGTGGCCAGATATGAATCAGGAAGACTGGAGATGCTCCTGGATGTGAGGCAATTAAGGTTAAATGACTTTCCCCAGGTCACAAAGCTAGTAATTGTTAAGTGCCAGAGGTTGGATTCACACTCTTCTCCTCCTGACTGCAAGGGTAATACTCTATCCACTGTTCCACATGGCTGATGAATAAATAGGTGGATGGATGAGTTTCTAATCAATTTACTCTAGTCAGTATGTGAACAGAATATCTTCTGTCTGGCAGAATTCTGATTTTTTTTCTTTGGTGACACTGAATTTTGCTTAATATTGTAGAATAGGGTCAGAATTATGTTGTCAAAATGTAAATGTTAAATATATGTTGGAATCTTGGAATATGCAGCTAATAGTTTTACTGTATTTGCTGAAGCAAAATGGAGTCTAAGGAAATTACTAAGAGAATATCAATTTCAAATAAATTGAAACAGGGAAAGATAACATTTCTGTGAAGAATTTATCATTAAGACTAGTGAGAGGGGGCAGCTAGGTGGCACAGTGGATAGAGCACCGGCCCTGGAGTCAGGAGTACCTGAGTTCAAATCTGACCTCAGACATTTAATAATTACCTGTGTGGCCTTGGGCAAGCCACTTAACCTCATTGCCTTGCAAAAACCTAAAAAAACCCTAGTGAATGGGTAGAAATGGCTTCTAAAAATAGATAACTTTTAAAAGCAATCTTTTATTTTTAAAAATTATTTTTCAATTAACAGACATCTAATTTCTTTTCTTCTTACTTTCCCACCATTGAACAAAAGAAAAAAAAGAAAAAAGCCTTCATGACTAATATGTGTAATAAAATGACCCCTCATTGGACATTACCAATCTCCATTTTTTGGGTCCATTGCTTCTCTGTCAGAAGCTAGGTAGCATGATTCATTATTAGTCCTTTGGAATTTTTGTTTGACATATCCTCCTGACTTCTAAAGCCTTTCAAAATAGTTTGCCTTTATATATATATAAATTGTTTTTCAGGCTTTGTTCATTTTACTCTGCATTATTTCATAAAAGTAATCTCAATTTTCTCTGAAAGTATTTATGTTGTCATTTCTTATAGTTTAATAATATTTTATTTCATTCAAATACAATAATTCATTTAGTCAATCCTTGGTAGATGGACACCCCTATGTACTTAGTTTCCAGTTTGTGTACATGATTACACATATTTTTATAAATAAGTGTGCCTTTCTTCTTTTCTTGATCTCTATGCAGTATATGCTTACTGGGGGTAACATTGAGTCAAAGGATATGTCAAAGTTAGTGTCTTTTTGACTCGTTTGGAATTTTTTTCAGAGTGGCTGCGTGAATTCAGTTCCATCAGCTGTGCATTAGTGTATCAGTTTTATTGCAACTCCTCTAATATTTATCATTTTATTCTTTTGTCATCATTACCATTCTTAAGGATTTGAGGTAGAACCTCAGAGTTGCTTTAATTTTAATTTTTCTAATTATCAATGCCTTGGAGAATTTTAAATATAACTGTTGAGAGCTTGGATTTTCCCTAAAAAAACTGCATGATCCTGTTTGAACAAATAATGTTCTTAAAGTCCTTAGCACAGTACCTGGTAAGTAGTAGACAAAAAAATTCTTGTTCCCTTTCACTTTTCATCTTTTGACCATTTGTCAATTGGAAAATGACTTTTGTTTTCATAAATTTATATTAGTTCTTTATTTTTATTGTTTAATATTTTATTTTATTTATTTTTAAAATATTTCAAAATTACATTTTAAAACATTAATTTAAAAATTAAGTTTCATTTTCTCTTGTCCCTCCACCACCCACTGAGAAGGCAAGCAGTAGGATACTCCATTATATATGTGAGGTCATGCAAAACATATTTCTATAGTAGACATTTTGCCAAAAAGCAAGAAAAATAAAAGAAAAACAATTTGCTTCAAACAGCACTTGGAGTTTATGAACTTCTTTTTGTAGGTAGATATCTTTTTATTTATCATGAGTCTTTATAGTTAATGATCCTTATAATATTGCTGTTACTGTGTGTGCTTTTGGGGTTCTGCTCATTTCCTTTTGCATCAGTTCATATAAGTCTTCCCAGGTTTTATTGAAACCAGATGTCTCATCATTTCTCATTGCACAGTAATACATGATCACTGTCACACACCCATTTGTTCAATCAATCCCAAAAGGATGGGTGTCCCCTCAATTTTCAATTCTTTGTTATGATGAAGAAAAAAACTGCTCTTAATATTTTTCTTCATATATTCCTTTCTTTTTCTTTGATCTCTTTGAAAAACAAAACTCATAATGTAGTACAGCTTACTCAAACAGTGGGCATAGTTCCAAATTTTTCTCCCAAATAGTTAAACAGTTCACAATTCTCCCAATATTGCACACAATTTGCCACATCCCCTTCAGCACTTGTGATTTTCCTTTTCTGTTATTTTAGCTAACCTTATGAGTTTAAAAAAATTTTAATACTATAATTATTAGGGATTTAGAGAATTTTTTCATATGACTATTGATACTTTTGATTTCTACTTCTGAAAACTGCCTGTTTTAAAACGTTTGACCATTTATTAATTGGGATATGACTATTATTTAAATAAATTTGGCTCAGTTCCCTGTAACTTTGACAAATGAGACCTTTTCCAGAGAAACTTAGTTAAATTTTCTTCCCTCCCCCCAAGTTTCTTGTTTCTTTCTAATTTGGGCTGCACTGGTTTTGCTTATGCAAAACCTTTTAAATTTCCTATCAAAATTATCCATTTTACACTCTGATCCTCTTTATTTCCTGTTTGTCATAAATTCTTTCCATATCTGTAGGTCTTAAGTGGTAAAGTTTTCCATGCTTCCATAAATTTGCTTATATAGCTCTTTTTGTCTAAATTATCTACCCATTTTGACCTTATCTTGGCATACTGTTTGAAATGTTGGTTTATGTCTGGTTTCTACCAGACTGCTTTCCAGTTTTCCTAGCAGTTTTTGTTATATAATGAGTTCTTGTCCCAAAAGTTTGGATTGTTGGATTTATCAAATGTTAGACTACTATTGACACTCATTGTTGTACATTGTGTATCTAATCTTTCCCACAAATCAACATTATATTTTTTGTCCAATACATATTGATTTTTGTAATATGGTTTGAAACCTAGTATAACTAAGCCACTTTTCCTTCATATTTTTCATTGATTCCTTTGATGTTCTTGATCTTCCATTCTTCCTGATGAATTTTCTTATGAATAATCCTGTAGTAATTTGATTGGTAAAGTTTTGAATAAATAAATTAATTTAGATAGAATTGAAATTTTTATTAGATTAGCCTACTCATAATAAACTTTTTAGATGTAAATGTTGAAAGTGAGACTTTAATTATTAGAGAAACTTTGCTCTTTTTGCAATTACTTGTTTCCCTTCTAATTTTAACTGTAGTTATTCTTTCCACATTATGATTTTTCCCTCCATAATTGCTTTAGTATATCATGGGTTAGGATAAGAAATTAAATGGGGATTTTGAGAGAATTTTATGGCAGCCACAGATGACATGTGAAAGTCAGCAAACAGCATAAAGTTTAGAAACTTTGAAATGTATAAAAAAGTGTAGTATTACATAATATCTACATATTTTAGCTTTTTAATATGATAATTCAATGATGGTAGGGTCAAAATATTTTACATGATTTTCTAGATTGCTAGGTTGCAGTGTTCCTAATTCCTATAACGTAGAAGGGAAAAATTGTATTGGTTTCATTATGTTAAATTGAAATTATCATTTTATGCCCTGTGATCATCTTTAAATTTTCTGCTTTTCATAGGTTAGAAAATAATTCATTCTTGCTTCTCCAATTTTCTCAGAATGTCGCCATTTATATTTAAATAATGTATCAACTTTGAAATTTTATCCTGGCAAACAGTAAAAAATGTTGGTATATATATGTTTAATTTCTTCCAGCTTCTTTTACAATTTTCTCAATAGTTTTTGTTGAATAGGGACTCCTTGCCCTAATATATGTGATACTTCTGGATTCATCAAAAATTATTTTCATGCACTTTTATTAAAATCTTGTTTTTAAGCTTATTTTGCATAATTTCATATATATGTATATATATATATATATCCAATTCTCCAGAGAATCATCCCTTATAAGAATGAATGAAAATTAGAGAAATGAGAAGCACTTAAGAAAAAGCAACATATTAAATCTGATGCTATTATATAGAGTATTTCATATCCATGTTCTGGTAAATCTGTAAAGAAGGGACTGGGGTACTAAAAATACTTTCTAAACTTTTGTCTTTTGAAATCACAAATTTATAGCAATATATATGTCTAAATTTCCATATTATAAAGGAATTTATATATGAAAATTCCTTGTTTTAGCAGTTCACAAGATGTAAAATTTAATAATAATAATATTTTTGTGCTTTACTATATTCAGAGTATTTAATATATCTCATTTGATTTGCCGTTATTTTTCTTATTATGTAGTTCAGGAAACTGAGACTGAGAGATGTGAAGTGACTTGTTCAGAGACATACAAAAAGTATTTTTACAGTTAAGTTTGTTCAGTAAATCTGAAGGAAAATTCATAGCTAGATACTAGAAAAGCATGCATTATTTTCTTAATTATAATTCACTGTGGACATTTAGTTCTCCTTTAAAAAGTTAAGCAAACAGGTTGATCTTATACTTAGAGTAGCTGAAGCAATGGATTTTCATTTTAACTACAGCTTTAATAAGGAGTGGTTGAAAATTCTTGAAAAATTACATTTTAGCATGATTTCACAGCTTATCAATAGTTTTATGCTAAATAAACAGGTTTTCTTTTTTTTATGAGGGCATGCTTTTTGAAAACTCTTGTTCTTTATCAAAACAACCTTAATCCTTTTCACACTCTGATTTTTGTATTACAGGTGTCTTTCACAGTAAGAGTTCTTAAAATTGTAGCACACTTAAATAAAATTTTAGAGTATTTGAAGGAAAGAATGCACTTTTAGAGTTAGAAGGGACCATAGAGATCATCTATTCAACTTTCAATGAAGATTATTTTTGGAGACTCATCAAGAAAAATCAACCCCTGTTTTAAAAAGGACCTAAACTTTAATTTAGGTAATTGTAAAATTATTAACCTGTTGACCAAGAGGATTTTAATTATTTCTTTTATATAGCTGCATAAAAATTGTTAGATAAAGTTCCCCTGTTTTCAAAATATTTTGTTTGAAGTAACAAGAGGATATATGTGTAATTTAATGTGTGTGTGTATATATATATGTGTGTGTGTGTGTGTATGTGCATGTATATTTATTAAAGTTTGCTTCATTTTCTATTTTAATGATTCAAGATTTAAGTAAAAGTAAAAACAAAGACTCAAGTAACAGTAAACCCACAAAATATATCAGCAAACCTTTTAAAATCTCTTTGCCCAACTGTACATACATTTAAGAGATAGGGATGGAATCAGCCCTCTTATTTCCAGTTTGGGGAAAACTGCAGTTTAGAAACTCCTTCTTGATGTATGTATGTATCCATACATTCATAGATATATAATCTGTTTCACAAGTGAAAAAAAGAAATCACATATTTTTATCAATAGAACTGGGAAGTTGTAGGAGATTGAAGGCATCAAAGAATAGAGACTGAGGTAATAGAACTCATTTTGAATTATGAGATGAAACAGAGTAATATGATAGGCCATTGGGGGCAGGGAAACTGCTCATATAAAGGTTTTTTTTTCTCCTTTTCTCCTAAAACAGCATTACAGGACTCTTGTTTGTTCATCTATCAGTAAAAAAATATATTCTGTGATGGAAATCTATTTTGAGATATCCTAAAGAAGACAACTGATACATTAGATAAGAAGACAACAAAATTGATATAGTCTACAAATCCTTTAGACCAGAATGATAAAATTGTGTATTTTAGTATTTTGGGAAGCTGTATAATATGTGCCAACTGTCTAAAGGACTTTCCCCCAAAATTTCTGTTTAAAACAAAATCTAGTGTGGAAACTCAAAGTTGAGATGATAATTTGGTCAGTTACTTTAAATTTATGACTTTTCTTATGAATTTTCAAAACTATGTCAATTAGCAATAGATGCTTTTTGGCAAAGTCCTAGATTTAAGTTATTCCATATGCATGTTACACTTATATAATATCAGAAATTTATGGACTTTCCTGTACTTTAAAAGGTCTTTGTCCAGGATCTTTTGGCAGGCTGCTCATTAAGGTGGCATATATAACAAGGGCTGAAAGTGATATACCTTTTTTTTTTTTAGTAATATAAATGCTACCCCAAGCAGATGGGTGGGAGGATATATCTTGGTTCTTAACAGTCTCTAGAGAAGATTATATATCCCAAGCCATTTCTCTAGTGCATATAGAACCCTAGCAGTTTTCCAGAAACAATTTTGGGATTTTAACATCTTTGAGTCAACATCATCTGGATTTGATTTTAATTCCTAATTTATTATTCTCTTTCAACACTATTTCTGTGCTCCATACTCTGCAAAATCTTAGTCGTCTTGACTTTCAGAAACAAAATTCCATTTAAAGCTCCTTGAAGACTTTAATTTTCTTTGTTTAAAAAATAAATCTTCATAAATCTTCTGGTTTCAAATGGCAAATGAGGAATTATTTTAAATTTGGGCCATAGTAGGTAACAGTTAACTGTGAAACTGCTATACTTTCAGTTGAGGAGGCTATTCTTGTTTCAAGGTATGACCCCCTTTTGCTGATTTTTACTGTAATAAATTCTGATATCTCAAAGACAAATAACAGCAGCATGATTTACTAATCTCATCAGCTCTACCCTAATTTAACATTCCAATAATACATTTTTGCCTATACCTTTTGTAGTATAACATATTAAATATTTTGAAACTGAACAGCCATATTTTATACTTATCAAGATTTTGTGCTTGATATCAAAATATATAGCTCATTTAAAAGCAGCAGCTACAGCGACAATAAAAAATGTCTTTGAAATAAAATTCCGAAGACCTAAAAATGGACAAAATTGCCATATCTCTTTAAATAATTTGCATTGTAGGCATGTTGCTTCTTGGAAGTAATAACTAGAGTCATCAGATGGAGATTTCATGTGTGGCATCATAAATATAGGGGAGAAGATATAATAGGAACAAAATAGGCAAGGTCTAATATAGTATAGCAATGGGAATGTTGAAGAAATAAACTTGAGGCAAGAAATACTGGGAGAAATGAGAACTTACGTGTAAGTGGAGAAGGATAATGGGACAATTAATATAACACATAAAGGTTGTATAAAAAAAGATGAGTAAAATGAAGTTCCCACACTGATGGATTGTTTGGGAAAAGTGAGAGAACAAAAATATCAATTAATTTTTCATTAATTGGTTCACAGTCTTTTTACTTCCCCTGGTTTTCATGTGAAACAGTGAATGAAGTATAGCAGCAATAACAATAAAAAAGCAAGGGACAGGAGCTGAGACTTCTGGCTTTGGCACTTAACTAGTTATGTACTAATATTGAGACTTTCCTTCTCTGAACTTCAGCTTCCTTGTATGTAAAATGGGACCCTCCTCAGAATATTTTTTTGAATTTAAAATTGATAATAAATATTAATATAACTTGAAAAATATCCTATTCTATTATAGTATATTCAAATTAATCCTCTGATTTGTTGGTTTTCTTTGCAAAAATACTGGAATGGTTTGTCATTTCATTTTACAGATGAGGATATATGGTTAAGAGTCAGTATCACACAGCTGAGACCAGATTTGCACTCATGAAGATGAATCTTCATGATTCTAGGCCTAGTATTCTCTCTTATACATTACCTAACTGCTCTAAGATTTAAAAAAATATGCTTTAAATCACTACTTATTATTGTTGTTCCATCTTTTTAGGCATGTCCAACTCTTTATGACTCCCTAGTTGAAGTTTCTTGGCAAAGAAACTAGACTGTTTTGCCATTTCCTTCTCCAGTTTATTTTATAGATGAGGAAACTGAGGCAAATAGGTTAAGAGTTCTGTCCATGGTGCCACCAAGTAAATAGCCTGACCAACTAATAATATCTTCTTTCATACTTATGGCTCCTTGAGAATTCTTAATATTTATTTATCTTTTACTTCATGTAATAACTGTAATAAGACTTTAATAAGCTTAAAAGTATAATGAATCTTTGTATATGCAGCTTTCTCCAGAGTTCTGCAGTGAAACTTAAGCACACTAGAACAACTGAAGATGTTTCTTCCTCCAAAGTGAAGGATGAATTTCATATGCAGCTCAGTCTTAGTTGACCATATCAATAAATCACTTGAGTGCCTGCCCTGTTTTAACAGTATGCTGTTTCTCATTTGATATATAAATAATGCTTATAGGAAAAATAACTTATTTATAAGAAAGCACTAGAGCAATTGTATTTTGACCTAATTGTTAGTTTCCTTGCATTTTAATCCTAAATAGAATATGTAAAAAAAAAAGAAATATGTAAAAAAAAGAAGCTGTTTTGAACACAAAACAGACCAATGGTTGATTCTGTGCCAGCTATCTTTCCAACAAGTCAGTCCTATAAACATACTGGGCTATCCTTTCTCCCCACCCCCCCCCCTCAGAAAACCAAACACTCTCTCCCATTGTTTACCACAAACCAATGATTCTTTCTTAGTTGGCTATGACTGTGGCTAAGATATCCTAATTCAGATCATTCTTCAAAATAGAATTGCCCCAAAGTAATGTTTCTCAGGTTTCCTTGCTTTAAAAAACTCAGAAGAAGGTAAAAAATTAGTCTTTGATAAAACTGAATCTAATGAATTAGGATATAGAAGTATAAGAGATAATTTACAGCATTCTACTTCTCCCTCTTTTTTCAGTATGAATTTGTATACTCTCTCATACCTTAATTTTATTTTTTTTTAGATATCTCATCATAGTCAACTCATTCATGTGACCTGTTTTTTATGTATACTAATAATGATAAAGTTCCTGGAAGTTACAGGCATCATCTTCCCATCTAGGAATATAAAAATTTAACCTTATTGAATCACTTTTGATTTCTCTTTTCTGTTTTCTTTTTTTAAATTTCAGACCTTTGTGCTCCTATTTTCAGAGCTACTTCTGAGGGATTCTATAAGTTTTCAGTTGTTCCATTGTGCTGTGATCTAAGAAGAGGTGTGACCATGGTTCATCTGGACTGTGTTCTGATCTGTTCATGGCCACAAGCATTCTTTTCTACACTGGAGCTGTGACCTAGCACAGATGGCAAATTGCCAGCCTCAGAACCTCAGCACAATAGGTGCACCTAGGTTGGGCTATACTAGTGCAGTGGGCAAATCACAAGTAGGTTGCCAGTGACCCAGGCTCCTGCCTTCTGGCACTAAAACTCGGAACAGTATCTCCTGTGCCCCAGGAACAGAACTCAATTTTTAAAATGAGCAAAAAAACCAGAAAACAAAAAGAACCCTGATCATAGAAAACTAATATCGCAGCAGGGAAAATCAAAACACAAATTCAAAAAAAGACAACAATGGCAAAATGCCTACATGTGAAGCCTCAAAGGGGAATATGAATTTGTCTCAAGTCCAAAAAATCCTCTTGGAAGAGCTCAAAAAGGATTTTAAAAATCAAGTAAAAGAGACAGAAGAAAAATCAAGGAATTAATTAGTTATGTAGGAGAATTATGAAAAAAATCAACTACTTGGAAAAGTTAGTACAAACATTGACTGATGAAAACAATTCCTTAAAAATGGAATTGGCCTGGTGAGGAAAAATCCACTGAAGAAAACAACTCTTTTAAAAGATGAATTGACTAAATGGAAAAGGAGGTACAAAAGCTAATGGAAGAAAATAATTCTTTAAAAATTAGAATTGGGCAAATGAAAGCTAATGACTCCATAAAACATCAAAAATCAGTCAAAATCAAAAGAATGAAAAACTGTAAAATGCTTTACCTGGAAAACAATTGATTGGGAAAATAGATACAGGAGAGATAACTTAAGACTTTTTTGAACTACTTGAAAGCCATGATCAAAAAATCCCCCAAATCTTGGATAGCATCTTTCAAGAAATTATCAAGGAAAATTGCCTTGATATCCTAGAAGCAGAGTCTGAAATAATTATTGAAAGAATCCACTGATCATTTTCTGACAGAGATGTCAAAATGAAAATTTCAAGGAATTGTAGCAAAATTCCAGAACCATCAAGTCAGGTAGAAAATAATGTAAACAGTCAGAAAGATTATATCCTAAATCAAGGACCAAAGTCAGGATATCAAAGGATTTTGGAACTTCTACATTAAAGTTTAAGAGGACTTTGTATATATATTCTGGAAGGCAAAAGAGCTTGGATTACAACTAAGAATCAACCATCCAGCAAAATTGAGCACACTTTTTTAGGGGGAAAAGATGGACATTTTTTGAAATAGGGGATTTTCCAATTTTTTAATTAAAAGACCAGAGCTGAACAGATAATTTACCTCCAAATTCAAGACTCAAGAGAAGCATCAAAAGACAAACAGAAGAGAAAAAATACTATTATTCAATATGATTAAATTGTTTACATTCCTACATGGGAAGATGATTACTGTAACTTTTGAGAATTATATCTCCATTAGGGCAGTTAGAAGAAGCATACATAGACAGAAGTTATAGATAAAAGTTGACTTTCATATGATGTTATAAACAAATTAAGGGGTGAAAAAAGGATTGTACTGGGGAAAGAAAAAACGGAGGCAGATTATATCATGTGAAGAGACATGAAAGACATATAGTAAAGGGAAAGGTGGGAATATGTGAGCATTGTTTGAACCTTATTCTCATTGAATTTGGCTCAAAGATGGAAGAACATACACATTTAGTTTGGTAATTTAGAAATGTATCTTACCCTATAAGGAAGTAGGAGATGAAAGAGGAAAGAAAGAGGAAGGAAGTACAGATAGAAGAGAGGGCAAAAGGGACAACAGGTAGGAGGGGAAAGGAGAAATAAAAGGGGGCTGGGCTCATAGAAGGGGAGGCAGACTGAGGGAGTTGATGATCAGAAACAAAATACTAGTTAAGAGGGACAGGGTGAAAGGAGAGAGAAAAGTAATAATGGGGGAACATAGAAGAGAGGGAAATCTACATTAAGTAATCGTAACTATGAATATGAATAGATGAACTCTCCCATAAAATAGAAGTAGATTAAAACCCAACAATATATTGTTTACAAGGGACACATCTGAAGTAAGGAGATACAGATTAAAGGTAAAAAAATCTGGAGCAGAATATAATATGCTTCAATTGACGTTAAAAAAAAAGCAGAGGTAGCAATTCTGATCCAGACAAAGTAAAATTAAAAATAGATTTAATTAAAAGAGATAAAGAAGGAAACTATGTCTTACTAAAAGGTACTATAAAAAAGGTAGATTATCAATAGTAAACATATATGTATATATGTGTCTCTCTCTATATAGACTATCAATAGTAAAACATATATATGTACACACACACACACACACACACACACACTCACACACACACACACACCCACCATGTAGTATGCCTCCAAATCCTTGGTGGTGTGGTTATGTGAGTTACAGGAAGAAATAGACAGTAATACCATGCTAGTAGGTGATCTCAAACTCCTGTCTCAGAACTAAATAATTCTAACCAAAAAATTAACAAGAAAGAAGTGAAAGATGAAATAAAATTTTAGAAAGTTGGATAAGATAGATCTCTGGAGAAAACTGAATGGAAATAGAAAGGAATTTACATTTCAAAATGTATAATATGTATAATGAAAAGTTATGGAAAGACAGACTAAAATAATTGGAAACTAAGTAATCTAATACTAAAGAATGCCTGAATCAAACAACAATCCATAGAAACAATAATTTCATCCAAGAGTATGACATTAATGAGACAAAATACCAAAACTTATGGAATGTTGTCAAAGCAGTTCTTAGGGGAAATTTTATTGAAGGAGGGAAGATTGAGGGGAGACATGTTTACATGTATAAAACAGAGTGAAAGGAGTTTAATTAATTGGATACAACTAAAAAAGGTAGAAAAAGAACAGATAAAAAATCTCCAATTAAATACTAAATTAGAATTCTGAAAATCAAAGGAGAGATTAATAAAGTTTGAAAATAAGAAAACTTTTGAACTTATATATAAAATAGTTTTTTAAAAAACACCAATGAAATAGATCAATCTTTGGTTAATTTGATTTTTAAAAGATAGAAGGAAACCAAATTAACTGGTATAAAAATGAAAAAAAGATGATTTCACTACCAATTAAAATAATAACTTGGAGTTATTTTGCTCAACTATATATCAATAGATCTGAATCTAAATGAAACAGGTGAATATTTATGAAAATGTAAACTTCCCAGAATAATAGAAAAGGAAAAATACTTAACACTATTTTAGAAAAAGAAATTGAACAAATTTTCCTAGTCATCAATGAATTCCCTAAGAAAAAATATTTCTAGGACCAGATGAATTTTCGAATGAAATCTACCAAAAATTTAAAAACAATTAATTCCAATACTATATAAACTATTTGGTAAAATAGGTGAAGATGGAATCTTTCAAATTTCTTTATGATTCAAATGCTGACACTTAAACCAGAAAAAGCCAATATACCAAGAAAGAAAAAAATAGACCAATTAATAATAGACCTAATTAATAATAAGTAAATAAAATAATAAATAATAGACCTAATTAACATTGATGTAAAAATTTTGAATAAAACATTTGAAAAGAGGTTATAGCAATTTATCATGAGAATAATACGGTAGGCCAGATGAGATTTATACCAGAATGGAGGGCTGGTTCAGTGTTAAAAAAAACTCTCAGCAAAATTGATCGTATCAGTAACAAGATTGATAGAAATCATATGATTTTCTCAATAGATGAAGGAAAAGCTTTTGACAACAGAGTTTTTAAAAAACTATAGAGCATAGGAATAAATGGAATTTTGCTTAAACTGATAAAACAGTACCTATCTAAATCCATCAGTATACATTAACTGTAATGGGGAGAAACTAGAATCCTTTTCAGTAAGACCAAGGGTGAAACAAGGATGTTCACTATCATCATTATTATTCAGTATTGTATAGAAATGTTAGCTTTAGCAATAAGTGAAAAAATAAATTGAAGGAATTAGAATAAACAATGAGGAGACAAAGTGATCACTCTTTGCAGATGAAATGATAGTAGATTTACAGAATCCTAGAGAATCAACTAAAAACTACCTTAAATAATTAGCAACTTTAGCAAGTTGCAGTATATAAAATAAATTAACATAAATCTTTAGCATTTCTATATATTACCAACTAAGCTCAGTAGCAACAGATAGAAAAAGATAACATAAAATTTGGGGGAGTCCAGTTGCCAGGAACTAAATGAACATGCACAAAACAATTTTCACGCAAATAAAATCAGATATAAGCAATTGGAAAAATATCAATTGCTCATGGTTGTAAGAGCTGACATAATAAAAATAATAATTCTATGTAAATTAATTTACTGCTTCAGTGCCATAACAATTAAAAACCAAAAAATTATTTAATATGGCAAAAAAAGTAACAAAATTTATATGGAAGAGCAAAAATTCAAGATTTTCAGGAGAATTAATGAAAAAAAGGGAATGTGGCCTAGCAGTACCAGATTCAAAACTATATTATAAAGCATAAATTATCAAATTCATCTGATGGTAGCTAAGAAATAGAGTGATGAATCAGTGGAATAGGTAAACAAAATAGTAGTAATTGACAATGGTTATCTACTATTTGATAAATCCAAAGACTCCAGCTTCTGGGATAGGAACTCCAGACAAAAACTGCTGGCAAAACTGGAAAGTATTATGGCATAAACCAGGCATAAAAACATCTCACACACTATATCAAGATATAATTGAAATGGGTTTATGATTTAGACATAAATGGTGATATCATAAGAAAATTTGGAGATCATGGAGAAAGGAGAATTTATGACCAAACAACAGATAAGGAACTTTATTTAATGGCAAAATGGATAATTTTTCTTACATTAAATTACAAAAGATTTTGTCTTAATGAAACTAAGATTTTAAAGAAAGCAGAAATTTGGGACACAATTTTTACAAAGTTTCTAATAAAGTACTCATTTCTAAAATATCTGGTGTACTGAGTCAAGTTTATATAAGAATATAGGTCATTCCCCAATTGATAAATGGTAAAATTCTATAAACAGGTAGTTTTCAGATGAAGAAGTTTAAACTATAGATATATGAAGAAAATCCTCTAAGACACTATTGATTAGAGAAATGCAACTTAAAATAACTGTGAGGTACCACCTCACACTCATCAGATTGGCTAATATGACAGGAAAAGGAAAATGATAATTGTTGAAGGATAAATTATTGGTTGTGAACTGATCCAATCATATGGTAGAGCTGTTTGGAATTATGCACATAAGTCTATAAAACTGTGCATACCCTTTGATCCAGCAAAGGATTATGACATCAGGGAGGTTATGTCTTGACAATCACATCGATAGCACAAGGGATAGAGCATTGACCTTGGAGTCAGGGGGATTCCAAAAGGACTGAAGTTGGAATCTGGTCTCAGACACATGACACTTACTAACTGTAACTCACTTAACTTGATTGCTCCACATCCAGAGTCATCTCCAGTCTTCTGATTCATATCTGGCCACTGGACCCAGATGGTTCTGGAGGAGAAAGTGAGGCTGGTGACTTAGCACAGCACTCCCCTCCTCAAATTCATTTCTTGTGTTTGTCATAGTATCATGTCATAGTCCTTTTCAGGTACGAAGGACAAATCCAACTACTTGGTCTGTATCTTAAAGAGATCATAAAAAGTGGGGAGGAACCACGTGTACAAAAATATAGCAGCAAAGAATTAGAAATTGAGTGAATGCTCATTAATTTGGGGCATGACTGAACAAGTTTTGGTATATAAATCCAATGGAATACTTTTTCTATAAGAAATGATTAGCAGATGAATTTTAGACAAATCTGCAAAGATTTAAGTGAACTGATGCTGAGTACAGTGAGCAGAATCGGGACAACATTTTACCCAATAATAGTAACACTGTGAGATGATCAACAATGATAGACTTAGCTCTTCTCAGCAATACAGTGATCCAAGACAATTCCAAAAGCTTTATAATGGAAAATATCATCCACATCCAGAGAAAGAACCATGGAGTTTGAATACAGATAGAAACATACTGTTTTCACTTTTTAAAACCTTATTTTTCTTTCTTTTAATTTTCCCTTTTTGTTCTGATTCTTCTTTTACATGATTAATATAGAACTGTATCTAACATGATTGTACTTGTATAATTTAAATTAGAATACTTGTTTTGGGGAGGTAGGAGGAAAAGGAGAGGGTGAGATAAACTTGGAGCTCTAAATGTTATAAAAAATGAATGCTAAAAACTATTTTTACATATAATTGGCAAAAAATGAAATACTGTCAAATAAAAAAATAATAGCAAATCAACACTCATTATGTGTCTACTTTATACCAGACATTGTCAGTTACTTATGATACAAAGACAAAAATGAAATGACCTGTGCCTTCAAGGAGTTTCTATTTTTGTTTAGGGAGTTAACATTTACTTATAGAAGTGAATATAGGATACATACAAGGAAATTTTGAGAAGAGTAGCAGTAAATGGGGATACAGGAAAAGCTTCATGTAGAAGGTTGTGTTTGAATTGTGTCTTGAAATAAGGGTAACACAAGCAAAAGTACTAAACATGGACTGCCGTAAAGTAGTTTAAGAACCTATCATATGCTCAGTGTTAGACAGGCAGAGATAAAAATGTCAGTTCCTAGATTCATTATAAATTTTTTAAGTACTTGAAGAAAAATTATGTGAAACAGAGATTGGTTGTTTGTTTTGTTTGGTTTTTGTTTGGTTTCAGATGGAGTAACTGGGAAAAATAGTTGAAAACTGTAGAAAGATGAATAATTGAAAGCTGTAGAGAGATGAATTCATCTCTGTGTAAAAAATGATTTAGCTATTCAAGGTGACCAAAGATGGAATAATGACTTATCTTGGAATGGATAGTGAGGTCTTCTTCACTAGAGACGTTTAGTCAATGACTGGTTGACTATTAGCTTGCAGATAATATAGAGAGAATAATTCAAGCAGGACTTAGCTTAGAGATCTTGAAGGTCATTTTTTCCCTCTGAGATTCTATGATTCTGCAATGTCCTCTGTAATGCTCTCTGATTATCTGATTCAGTCTTTCTCCAATGGACCTTGGTGGCACAAAGGCATAGAATGTTGATCTTGGTGTCAAGAAGATTTAGTATAAAAGTTGTCCTAATACTGTTTTTTTTCCTTTGGTTTTTGCAAGGCAATGAGGTTAAGTGACTTGCACAAGGTCATACAGCTAGATAATTATTAAGGATCTGAGGCCAGGTTTGAACTCAGGTGCTCTATCCACTGTGCCACCTAGCTGTCCCTGTGATACTGATTTAAATTCTATTTGCCTCAAAGAGACTCAACTCAAAACACAATATTATCAATTGTAAAATAGGGATAAAAAGAGTACCTACACCACCAAGTTGAGAGGATCAAATCAAATAATATTTTTAAAATGCTTAATATAATACCTGTTACATAATGCTTGTTTCCTTTTGTGCTCATTCAAGTTCCACCTTTTCAGTGAATTCTTCTACCTTTTCAGCCATCAATGAACCCTTTCTCATCTGAACTTTTTATAATATATATTACATTTGGCAGTTATTTAGGATTTAGCACATACTACCTTTGTAGTTTTGAATTGACTGCTATTTTTTATAGCCTTGAAGTCATGATTGGCCTCCAACCTTCTATTTGAATAATAGAATATTTATTCTAATCATTCTGAGATCTTACATAATCCAGGAGTATGGGTATATGTCTCCTTACTAAAATGTCTTCTTTCTTATTATTTAATCAATTAACTGAGAGCTCCAATTCCAACTTATTAAACAAATTGAAATATTTTCCATAACTAAGTCTTAACTTTTGTATAGGTATATACCTATCGCAATACCTGTTTTCTTAGGTTAAGAATATATCAATGTTATGGCCAATATAATTTATGAATAGTGTAATAACACAAAGGCAGAAAAATTATAATACTTTAGCTATGCAAAAAAGCACTGCTACTGTTGCCTTCTCAGTTGTATTGTGTATATAATCTCAACATTAAGGTCTTGAGTTTTCAAATAAAGTTTCTCAAGAATCCTCTTCTTATTTATTTATAATATAAAATTTAATTTCTCTCAGGAAATAGTTCTTTCATTCTGTCACAGTGTTTCTTTCTATAGTGATGACAGGTACCTCTTCACAATATCAGTTAAAATTTTCTAATCTCCTTGAAGACTATATAAAAAAAATTCTTTATAATGTATCTTCTCAGGATAAGAGTTCACAGTTATATCAGTAAATGTATTTTTTAAAAATTTCCTTCTTTCTATCAACTTAGTTTTTCTGAAGCAATGACAGTTAACAGCCTTTCTAGTATCACAGTTAAATAGAATTGGAAATTAAATTGCTACTGCTCAATATTCCAAAACTTCTTAAAATTACAGGATCAGTATCTGTTTTCTTTGCGAGATAAATTATTGAAGTTGTTGTTTTACATATCTTTACCATCCCTTTCTGTTTATATACTACCACATATATGCTTCTGAGTGTGTGTGTGTGTGTGTGTATGTGCATGTGTCATTTTTTAAATGAGAATGGTAGCTTCTGGAGAATAAAGTGTGTGCCAGTACCTAGCATTCATGCATTGTTCAGCTACTTATTGGTTTTATTATGTAAAGGAGATTCTGTCATGGAGGGAACATGAGAGAAGGAGGTGGGGGAGTTACAAAGATGAGTAATACAGAGGAGATACACTAAAGGAATGTATCCTGCATATAAAAAACATAAACTAAAAATTTAGTAATGCTGAATTAACAAATGACATGATAGCATATTTTTATAAGAACACCCTACTGATACCTTAATAATGTCTTGCTTGGATACCCAAATTCTTTAATGCTATGCCAGTGAAGGAAAGTTCTGGATAATTTTACCATGCTGGGAATGTTTTTCCTATTGTTCCTGCAACAGACTAAAGATGCTTCTTAAAGATCATAATGAATAAGCTGGCAACATAGCAGACCATGTGATAAAAATAATGTAATCATTTCACAAGCATTTAAGGGCCTATTATGTGCCCAAAATTATGCTAATTGCTCAATATATAAAGAAAGAAGAATTCATAAACAAAACAAAAACAAGCTTCTTTCAAGGAGCTCACAATCTAATGGGGAAGGCAGTTTAAGAACAGCTGTTTTCAAATATGATATGTATGGGATAAATTAAATATAATCAACAGAGGGAAGACACTGGAGTTAAGGGGGGGGTCCACAAACTTTATTGTAGATGATGGATTTTTAGCTGCTGCTTGAAGGAAACCAGGAAGACAGAATCAAGTTATGAGGTGATGAGGGCTCATACTAGGATAGTGGAAGTGTCAGAAGAAAGAAGGATGCATATAATGAAAATAGATTAAACGACCTTGACAAAACATAGGATATGAGGAACAAGAGAGTTTGGGGGTAAGAAGCTGAAGATGGTGGCTCCCTCAATAGTAATAGGAAAATTAGGAAGGGAGGGCTTGGTGGGGAAAGATATTCAAGCTCAATTTTGAACATGTTGAGTTTAAAGTGTCTGCAGGAAATGTCTCCAATTGTAGAAAGTAGATTGGGAGAGAGGTTAGTGCTGGATATAAATATATCAGGGAATCACCATAGAGATGATAATTGAATTCATGAGAGGGAAATGAGAAGATGATCCAAGACAGAGCCTTGGAGATACATCCATCATTAATGCTAGAGGAAAATCCAACAAATGATACAGACAAGAAGGGGGCCAGACAGGTAAGAGGAAAATCAGGAAAGAGGAGTTTTATGAAAATCTAGGAAAAATAGAATGTCAAGGAAAAGATGGTGATTGACAGAGTTCAAGTTTGTATAGAGTTCTAGAAGAATGAGGATTAAGAAGAGGTTTTTTTTTAGATTTGACAATTAAGAGATTATTAGTAACTTTGGGTTTGGAACAAATTACAGAGAGTTAAGGAAAGAGTGAGAAGAAAAGGAAGTGGCAGTTCTGATAACAGTTTTCTCTAGAAATTTAGCCACGAAAAGGAAGAGAAATGTGGTATGATATCTAATGCTGATTGATGGATCCAGTGACTGTTTCTTTCTAGTGAAGATAAGGGAGAGATGTGTTTATTTGTAGGCAATCAGTAGACAGAGAGAAATTAAAGATTAATGAGAGAGTAGGGATGATAAAAGGGATAAGATTCTGGATAAAATGGAATTAGAATAGTATCACTTAAGCATTTAGAAAAAGGAAGATCCTGGGAAGATGTTCCACTTCTCAACTGAGACAATCATGAATGGGGAGATAGCAGCATAAGGAATCTGAGTGGTGTCATTTGAGGAAGAGAAGGATAAGAGGGAGCTCTCAGCTAAGAGCTTCATTGTTTTCAGCAAAATATTAGGCAATTATGTTGAGAAGGTGGGTGGAGTGGGAGTCATGGGAAGTTTAATGAAATCTGTGAAAGATATTGCTATATTGGGATAGTTAATCTATTGAATTATAGAAGATTTGTCCTGCATCAGTAAATCCCAATTGAGATTACGGAATGCAAATTTATGGTGAACCCAATCAACATAGTTTTCTAATGACTCTCACTCTTATGCAGCCCTTTACACCTCTGAAGTGACAGAATTTGAGGGAAGAGTGGAAAAATAATGGAGAATACTAGTAATTACAAAAGTTTTAGATGATCTATCAACTTATTTCTTGGTATTTCAAATGTAATATCTTTTTTAGAGACCATTGAGTAGTTACATAACTTGGAAATAATTCATATTATTCTTAAAACTGTTCCTATAAATGAAAGCAGAAGACAAAAGGAAGTTGCAGTTAAATGGAAAATTTCCTTGGAGAGGCAAATAAAGAATTAGTCTATGTGGTGGTAAAAATCTATTAAAAAAGAGAATCTGAGGCACAGGTCTGAGCATGATCAATTTATTAGCAAGACTAGCAATTGCCAATAAATAGAATCCATGATTCCTTTAATTGGCAAAGATGCTTCAGACAGCCAGAGCAGCCATTTTTTTATACAGTGCTGTGATGAGAATGAAATTAAGACTGTAATTAGTCTTTTTCAGAGATAAGTATGGACTTATATAGATAAAGGGCTGGCTTATATTTGGTTTGACTTACAAAAGAAATCTCCAGGACTCGTTACAATTGGAAAAAACCCACAGAGTTAGCAACATTCTCTGGAAAATCCCATGTCAGACAACCCCCTACATCAGAGTGGTCTGTTGCTAGGCTTATGCCCATGCAGAACATCTTAGGATCAGGTAGATTTCTTTTCCCTTTCCCCCTTCCCTTTTCCCAGACAATAAAGACTGACTCCAAGTTATAATCTAGAAGAATAGGAAAGTTTAAACTCTTACCAACTCTACTACTAAAGTCTATATGATTAAATATATCTTTAATCCATAAGTATTGTTTCCAGTGATTAGAAAAATCCTCAATCAATAATTATTAGAAATATAAAATAAAGAGGGTATCAATTCCCAATTTCAAATCTAGTACTTTTTTCCATATGTGTGCAAAAGGCAACAAGAAGCATTATTTAATGGTGTAGCAAATAATCGCATATTGCTTATGAGGAACATTTATAAATGGATCAACATGAAGATAATTATAGCCCATGCATCAACATCTGTTATAAATACGAATCAATAAAGCATTTTAGGAAGCTTCAATAAATGCTTTTAAATCAAATTGTATCTTAATATTTGATGACAATACAAATGTGTACATAATGGGGGATAGTGGAAAAATATGTAGGAAAGTATGGCTCACAGTTAGAAAAAAGAGAGGTAAATAGTTAGATATTATGGAGAAGTCTCATGCTTATACTAAAAATAATTCAGAAAAAAAGTGTGACCAAAACAATGGTTTATATTTTTTACATTATTATTATTCTAGTGTAATGGATGCTGTAGAATGCTGTAATTTAGTCACTCTGGTATCTAAACTGGACAGTCACATATAGTAAGCATGAGTTAATTGCAGCATATTATAAATGAAGAAATATGCAAGATAAACAGTTCATATACAGAATTAACAACATGTAATAAGTTAGTATCATAAAAAAGTGAAAAATAAATGTTGTAAGGAAAATGAGGGATTAGTAGAACAGCTATGTGCTGCATGGGTAGGCATGGGTTTACAAAATTTAGAGAAGGTTGTCTAGTATGTTGGGAGGGTTCTCTGTGTGGATTTTTGGACACACACACACAGACAAACAAAAGTCAAATTGGAAGAGAAAAACTTGTTAGATTGCAATACTTATCAATAGAAATTATACTGGCCCTGGAGTCAGGAGTACCTAAGTTCTAAACTGGCCTCAGACAATTAATAATTACCTAGCTGTGTAACTTTGGACAAACCACTTAACCCATTGCCTTGCAAAACCTAAAAAAAAAAAAGAAAAGAAATTGTGCCTACTTTGATGAGATCACAGAAACATTACAGTATCTTAAATACATAGCCAAGGTACATAAGATATGGAAATAATAGCAATTCTTTAAGGAACAAAACAATTTTGACTTTTCACTAGTATAAATCTAATTTAATCATTGATGCAATATATTTTAGACATTGAACAGTATTTTAAGGGGCTAAGGATTACACGTTCTAACCCCTAACCCAGTTACCACAAGCTATAATGATTTGTTATATGTGAATTACTTCTAGGGAGAGAAATTCATATATACAGTAAAATGATGAAATTTAGCCATATCTGATACTCCTAAAACTTGGCTCCTTCTAGATGATACATTCTGTACCTCTTCTTCAATTCTAGAACTCCAATACATGATCTTTCTACCATGACTATAGCACACTGAATTATGAGGAATGGGATATGTCTTGTTCCTTATTTCTTCTTCCAGACTGCCCCATTCCCACTATAATTGTTGCATCCTTTCAAAGAGTTCATCAATCCACCTCAACCTTTGCTTTCATACTTGACTCTTTTAAAATACATTTAAAAAGTTCCCTCAAGCACACTGGCATTTCAGGTCATCAGCTTTCTGAATTCTTGTTACCAACATCTCAGCCATTCAAATATGTGGTCACATTTTAGATTTTTAACCTTATCAATAACTAGATTTCCTTCATGAGCTTGAACTCTGAAATTCCTTTCTTTGATCATAGCATCCTTCCATCTATCCCTGAACATTTTTGCTAATACTCCTATTTCTTTCTTTAAAATCATGTTTTATAGATATTTTGTTTTTACATTACAGTTACAAATTACTTCTACAAGAAAGGTCTCTTGTAATACAACAAAATATTTAAGTAAAATATTAACACAGTGAAATTAACTGAAAGTATACTAGATTTTTTTTAGGTTTTTTTGCAAGGCAAATGGGGTTAAGTGGCTTGCCCAAGGCCACACAGCTAGGTAATTATTAAGTGTCTGAGACCAGATTTGAACCCAGGTACTTCTGACTCCAGGGTCGGTGCTGTATCCACTGCACCACCTAGCCGCCCCCCCATACTAGATATTTCAATTTATAATTCTCTCACCTCTTTAAAAAATTAATAGGAATCTATTTTTCTCTCCCTCCCACTTTCCACTCCATTGGGAAAAAATGAAAAAAATTCTCATAACAAATGAGTATTCAAAACAAATTCGCTCAATGACTGAAACCAAATTATACACATGTACACTTATACATCTCTTATTCTGTACTCTAAATTTATGTCTATGCAATATTATTCTATTACCATTGGTCCCCTAGAACCATGAATAATAATTTTATTGATCAGAATTCTGACAATTTTCAAAGTTGTTTATTTTAAAAATCTTTACATATTCTATTTGTTGTTATCCTGGTTTTGATAATTTCATTATTTATCAGTTTATAGATAGCATTATAATATTGTTGCTATACTATAGTATACATTTTTTTCCTCCTAGTTCTGCTTACTTCATTCTGCACTGGAGATGCAAATGAAAGCAATTCTGAGATTCTGTTTCAGAAATTCAGGATGGCAAAGTGCCAAAAAGGAAAATGGCAAATGCTAAAAGAGAGAGACACATTGATGTATTTTTGGTGGAATGATACCCATTCTAGAAAGACAGTTAGAATTTTTCACAAATTTACAGTATCTATTGATTCAGCTATACCACTGCTAGACTTATGTGAAAAAGAGATTAAAGAAAGAGGTGAAGGTTCTTATTTACAAAATTATTTATAGTAGCTATTTTTGTGGTTGCAAAAACCTGGAAACTAAAACTCTGTCCATCAGTTAAGCAATGACTGACAAATGTGAATGTGATGGAGTGCTGTTATAGTGTAAGAAATGAGGAACGTAAAATTCTATATGAATTGATACAGAGTGAAATAAGCAGAATTCCTATTTCTCACTTTTATAGTGAGCCCTAGTCCCTCCATCTTTCCCCCGTGCCTTCAATTTATCATCTGTATCCTGGCCTCTCTTGTTTCCCTTTACAAATCTTCCTTCTTTCCACAATCTACTGAATCTTCCACATTGCTGCTGAAATAATATCCAAAATCATAGATTTGACCATTTCACTTTCTTCCTCAAAAATATTTAATGCTCCTTACTGATTCTAGGATAAAAGGCAACAATCTAGAATGCAGTGGTAGAAAGGGAGAGGAAACACTCTTGCACATATGTGTATGTATGAATGAAAAGTGTGGATTGAGCATCAACTTTAAAAGTTGATTTAGAGAATTAACTACAAAAGCAGAATAATGTGCCAGTAACTGTCACTTTTCTATTTGTAATGTCTAGCTCAGGGCCCAACACTTAGCTGGCACTTAATAGATATATTTTCATTTATTCAGTTATTTATTTAGTTAAAGATGGCAACTGAAGACCAGCAAAGATAAGTGACTTGCTCAAGGTTTTAAGATAGTATGTGGTACAGTGTGGATTTGAGGCCAAGTCCTTTGAATCTGAATCAAGTCCTCTTCTTTTTGCATTATGATTTCTCATTGATGACAATGCTCATCTAAGGCACCTTATAATTTTCTTTGTATTCTGAAGTGTCTGAATAGGTTATTATAGTAGATGTAAGTCAAAGTAAAATGAAAAAAAATTGTTGATCAAATACATTGTGTATCTGAATAGAAATTTCAGAGATTAAAACAAGGTTATCACTGATATTTTCATTTGTCTTTTTCCTTCCTAAAATTTACACAGTGATTTAAATAGTAATATTTCTTGACTTATTTTATTTCAGGTTTTGTCATTTTTGTGACATTTATACAAAATGATAAAATTTATTGGGGATCTTATTGACATTTTTTAAGCTATCAGTTTGTTAAATGGAACCAGAAAGAACAAACTAGTTTTTCAATCATATCCTTTCTTTAGTTTCTATTTTGATTCATCTGTTTTTTGTTGGCAAGGCTTGCCAAAGTTAAGTCACTTGCCCAAGGTCACACAGTAAGTATAAAGTGTCTGAGACCGCATTTGAACTCAGGTCCTCCTGACTCCAGGGCCAATGCTCTATCCACTACATCACCTAACTACCCTGATTCATTATTTAGACCTCATTTCATAGTTATTTTGTCTATAATTACTTCAAAAGTTCTCTTTCTCTTTATTATTCCAAAGGAATGAGATACCATTGGGATTGTTTTCTTATAAAATATTGCCATGGGTAACTGACTAATAAAAATGTCAGGCTGATAAAAATGAGAGGAAAGATGCAATTCTGCTTCACAACAATGTGACTTTAAATTAATGCCTATAAAATGTTTTAATCATCCTGTCTTCCTCACAGCAGATAATGAGGAGCTAGAGAAATAAGTATTTTAAACTTTTTATTGGTAGAGTTTATTTACCCTGGATGATGAATTATTTATTAATCAGCAGTTGTCATAGTAAATAAATTAAGGTTAAGGTTTCCTTGGAACAACACTGTATCAAATAGTGGCTTTCTTTTTTAATAATACAAAATTGCAAAACCAAAAAAAGTTACTAGTTACTATTTTCATTTTAGATTATATTTGAAAGTAAATTAAAACAAAAAACTTCAGAATAAAATTTAACATTCAGATAAGTAGATTGTTTAGAGCTAATATTTAGAATGCTATTAACACCAAGAAATTACTCGTATATGCATATTAGTGAATGGTATATTCCAAAAGCATTTAAAGCTTGTGTTTTCACTTAAAAAGTAAGGTGTGGGGCAGCTAGATAGCCCACCAATCTTGGAGTCAGGAGGACCTGAATTCAAATTTGACCTCAGACACTTAATTATCTAGCATAATGTATTTTAAAGTTAAAAAAAGTGGCTCAATTGTTTTCACAAAGTGATATCTTTCATTTTATTGAGAAGGCAATTTGACTTTTAAGAAGCATATTGGAAAAAGAGAGTGGTATTTAATATTCTTTCTTATTTGTTCAAAATCTTAACATCTCCCAGAATTCATTTAACATATCAGATAGGCTGTCTAAAACTGACTGGAGTCCTTTGGATAGTTTGTCTTTTTTAAGGGTGATTTTTCTTCCTTATAAGAAAGTAAATTTTTTAAAACTCTTTTCTTCTCGAAGACTTTATCTTATTTTTTGGTTAGTTTTGACATTTTTGTGTTTTATTCTCCAGTTATGAATATTCTGGAACAGAATCCTCAGAAAATAATTGTGCTTCAAAGGTGAATGTATTTTAATGTTTATATCCACCACACCACCAAGTGCCTCTCACATTTGCTGCTAAACTCCTTTGAATTTCCCATCACAATACATAAGGGTAATTTAAGTAGCCATTGAAGCTATGATAAAAAGATTGAATGGGAGTAGAAGAAAATTAGCGGAAACATTTTAAGAAAGTTTGGTAAAGGCTCTTAACTATTATCATCCCTGTTTTGTTTTTTTTTTGGCAAGGCAATGGGGTTAAGTGACTTACCCAAGGCCACACAGCTAGGTCATTATTAAGTGTCTGAGGTCAGATTTGAACTCAGGTCCTCCTGACTCCAGAGCCTGTGCTCTATCTACTGTGCCACCTAGCCTCCCCTATATTATCATCCCTATAGAAGAGAAGCTAGATAAAGTTGAATTAGGTTTTAGTATGCATCGTTGAACATTGAATTTAACATTAACTCACTGTTCTTTATGTACATTATCTCATTTGATCCTCAGACAACCTTGTGAGTTAGGTGCAATTATTATTGTAGAAGAAACTAAGACTCTGAAAGATTAAGAGATTTACTCAAGGTTGTACAACTATTAAGTACCTGAGGTAGGATTTGATTAGGATGAGAGTTTAACACTTTAAAATTTAATCAAAGATTTGTATTACAGACAGTCACACAATACCCCTAATATATACTCTATGATCTTTAAGATGTCTCAAATATCTTGATAGAAAACAAGAAATTCAGTTATATTAAAAAAGAAGAAAGAGCACAGGACTTGGAATCAGACACTTTAGGTTAGAGTTGTGGCTCAGATACTTACTAGTTAACTGTCTTGGGGGAAATCACTTCACCTCTTCTAGATTTAATTCATCACCTGTGAAATATAGGGGTGGATTATATTTCTAAAGTCTCTTCCAGATCTTTAAGCCTGTCAAATCAGTCTTTTTTTTCCCTTCCAGCCTCAAGCTTTCACTGTTGAACTTTGACTGGTGAGTAGATAGGTTAATTTGACAGTGACAAATTCTTGAAGGGTAGTTGTTATCAAGTGAACTTAATGACTGCATAAGGAGAATATTTGAACTAAATAAAGACCATAGTACTTAACCAAAAGCAACATCTGTTGTGTTCTCTCATTCCCGGGGTTCCATATTCTTGTCTTTGGGATGTTAATGTGCCTGCTCAAAAACACATGTATGTTCTTTTAAAAGATTTCAACTTGTAGGTATATATGTGTTCCAAACATTTTTGATCAAAGTCTTCGAGTATTTTATTTATATAGATAATGGATAGGGTATCAATATGTAGTGATGATGTATGTCCCTTGTTCTCAAAGAAGACTATGATATCAAGGAGGTAATGCCATGGCATGCATGTGATTTGGATTTGAGTGAGGGGGTTCTATGCTAAGTCACTAGTCTCACTTTCTCCTCCAGAGCCATCTGGGTTCAGAGGCCAGGTAGGAATCAAGACAACTGGAGATATCCTCCTTGGATGGGAGGCAGTCAGGGTTAAGTGACTTGCCTAAGATCACACAGCTAGTAAGTATATGAGGCTGAATTTGAACTCGGGTCCTCCTGACTTCAGGACTGGCGCTCTACCCACTGTGCCATCTAACATATGTAAATTCTTTGGAATGGCCATAGTGCCTCCCGTCTTTCCTTGATTCATAGAAACTTTCCAGGAGTTCTTAATCTGGGGTTCATGATCTCCCTAATTAGTCTGTAGATAGATGTTGAGGGATTCAAGAACTTGTATGGTGAAAAATTGCATTTTTATTTTTCTAAATTTTACCTGAAATTTAGCATTTGAGTTATTAAAAATATTCTGTGAATAGGTTTATATGCTGGGCTGTTTAAACTATCCATGGCAGGACAAAGATTAGAAATCCCTGTCATAGAGAGCTATTTGGGTACCACAGGCTAAGTGTTATGCCAGTAGTTGAATTTAGAGTAGAACTTGAACCCAGGTCCTCCTGACTCCAGGTAATCTTCTTTTAACATCTTATTACAGTTAAGTACTCGATTTATGTATGGGTGCCTCTCCTAAACTCCCTGTTTTGCTACAAATATTTGCTTTAAATTAATCAACCAATTTACATGGCAAAGTTCCCACTCAAAGAATTCTTTCACTTCCTCTTTCTGTAAATTGCAGATGATACACTATGGTGTACTGTGTCTAGTTGTGAAGATTAAAGGAGACTGTATAATAAAATTCTTTGTAACTATAAATTGTTACATAATTGAGTTATTTTTTAAATCTCATACAATGCCATAGAAAGAACTAGCTGTTGCAGGTAGAGAGGAGCCAGAAAGAACTGAGTACAAATCAGCTTCTGTTACAAACTCTTTGTGTGACTTTAGGCAAATCTCTTAACCTCTGCATGTTTCAGTTTTCTGAACAGTAAAATGAGGGTACTAATAACATTTTCTTCATATGATTGTTGTGAGGATCAAATGAGATAATATTTGCAAATTTTCTGGCTTGTAGTAAGTTGCTTAAGAAATGCACCCTTGGGGCAGCTAGGTGGCGCAGTGGATAGAGCACAGGTCCTGGAGTCAGGAGTACCTGCGTTCAAATCCGGCCTCAGACATTTAATAATTACCTAGTCATATGGTCTTGGGCAAGCCACTTAACCCCATTGCCTTGCAAAAACCTAAAAAAAAAAATGCACCCTTACTAGAGTCCCTTTACTGGAGTATTCTTTCTGACTTTCTGTTGTGGTGAATTATCAATATCTTCCTGAAACAGTCTAGGAAATCTTTGCTGTAGTCATTACCTTGGTGACTTTATTGTCAAAAGCTCTATGTGGCATCCCAGGTTCACCATGTGATCTGTCTGTCTGTCTGTCTATCTGTCTATTATCTATCTATCTTTCTTTTTTCAAATTTATATTCAGAAGCATTCCTTTCAGTGCATTGTATTTTTCACTTAAGTTTTTACTTTTTACTCTTAAAAGGTTTTGATGTCTCTGAAAGAATATTAATTTATCAATAATTATAGAATTGAAGCTTCGATCTATAAATCGAATGAGATCCACAAGGAACTAAGTAACATGTTATACATTTTAGAGTATTAATTTAAAAGATATAATGATATGCACACAAAAATCTGGGCACATTTATTAAAACAGTGAAAATGTATACAAAATTTCTCATCCATTGAGGGAAATAGTATGAGACTGGCACAATACATATAGCCAAAAAGCTGTCAAGTCAAGCAGATGGCTCAGATTCATGTATTTGTTTAAATGAATTTTGTACTTTATAGGTGTCCTTTTGAGCCAGATTCTGTTCCCTTCTCCTTTCCTGTATGAGTTTGATAATTTTACATAAAAGTAGCAATAAATCTTATATATTTTGTCTTCTAACATCTCTGTACTTTTGTTCATACTGTCTCTGATTCCTGAAATGGATTCTTTTATATCCTCTCCTCAAGCAGGCTTTCCTCCTTTCCCTCCTTTCCTTCATGGCCTGACTGGTGATACTTTTCTGCTATTTCTTCTTGCATCCAAAATCCATAGTGAAAATTATCTTTTGCTCCTCATATTTCTCATAATAGCATTTTGCTTCATTTTCTTCCTCGCATATCGCATTCTTCTTTGCATCATGCTAATTGAAATGTGCTCTTTCCCCCATATTGAATGATTAGGGCCTTCAGGCAGTAATCTGTGTCCTTGATTGTAGTGAATTTATTTTAAAATTTTATTTCATTTCTTCATTCATCATATATTTATTGATTAATTTGGTTTAATTGATTAATTAGGTATCTTATTGATATAAACAAGTATACCTATTATTGAAGAATTAAACCATCTAGCATTTAAAAATAAACATTTCTTAATATCTTTAATTTTTACATTTGCTAAACCTCCCCCCTCCCCTGGCCCCTAACATCTGATCTCTCAGTGGGGCAGGTAGGTGACACAATGGATAGAGCTCCGGATCTGGAATTAGGAAAACCTGAGTTCAAATCTGCTTGACCTGACTCTCATTATCCATATGACCTTGTTAAATGAACTGGAGAAGCAAATGACAAATCATTCCAGTATCTTTGCCAGTAAAACCACAAATAGGGGGTCATGAAGAGTCAGACTTGACTGAAACTACTGGTGACAGTGAAGATAGCAATAACAAATACACAATTACCTGTATTTCTCCAGCCTCCCAGGAAACCATCCCATAGGTAGCAAAGATTTTGTTAAAGAGTAAGAGAAAAAAACAAAACCAATAATTGGAAACTGACATTAAATGCAACATTTTACACTCATTGTGCAAAGAAGGGAGGTATTTCTTTTCTGTGCCAACCTTTTTAAAAAAAATGATTTCACAATATTCAGTTTCAATTATTTTGTGATTTCTTTTCCTTTTATTTACATTGTTACTGAATTGTTTTTTGTTTTTGGTCTATTTATTTCACTTTGCATCAATTCCTATATGGGGTTCCCTGTTTCTCTGTATTCATCATGCCCATTGTTTCTTATAGCAAAGCAATAAGTAGTATTATGTTATATTCATATGCAACAATTTTTTAGTCATTCCCAATTAGTAGGTATCTACTTTGTTTATAGTTCTTTGCCATAATAAAAAAAAGCTGACAAATATTTAGGTGTATATGGAGACTTTCTTTTTAGCAATGATGCCTTTGGGTCATTTTCCTAGCAGTGGAATCCAAGGGTCAAAGGGTGTGGACATTTCATTCACTTTCTTCAAATAATTTCAACAATGGTTGCATAATAAAATAAATTTTAAAAAATAAAACAAAATAATGATTGTACTAATTCGCAGCTTTACCAACAATGCAATTTCCATTAATTGGATGTCTTTTCCCATGGAGATAATTATAAAAGATAAAAATAAATCATTCTGAATACATGAAATTGAAAAGCTTTTATGCAAACAAATGTTTTAATGATATAAAAGGAAGCAGTGGAATGGGGAAAATAATTTTTATCAAGTATCTCTGGCAATATCGTAATAGTCAAGTTAGATAACTAACATATCTATGTACAGATATACGTGTGTATACACATACATGTGTATAGGTACATAACCAAAAGTCATTTCCCAATTTAGTTCATGTGATAAAGTGGACAAGGAAAAACCAGAAATATAGATTTCAGTAAACCAGTTGGCTAATAATAGTGTGGGTACTATGGGTCTCCCCAGGGTTTCTAAAAGGATCTAATGAAGTAATATTTGTAAAGCACTTTGCAAACCTTAAAGGGCTATGTAAAGGCTATCTATTATGTATGATGTTTCTTTTTTTAATTTTTTAATGATATGATCCTTAACCTTTAGGTCATGTATCCTTTTTGAATTAATAGTAGATTATGGTGTAAAATGTTGTTCTAAGCCTAATTTATGTCAGACTGCTTTCTAGTTTTCCCAGAAGGTCTTATCTAATAGAGGGTTCTTTTCTAAGTAATTTTGCTTTCTGACTTATTGAACACACTGGTTTCTTGTAATCTATATTTCTGACTTTTCCTTGTCCACTCTATCACATGGAACTATTTTTCAATTTTAAAAATAGTACCAAATGGCTTTGATGACTGCTTAATATAAAATCTTTACACATTAAGCATAAAATATTTTGTTAGGTTTCTAGGACAATGTTAATGTCAGTCCAATTTATGATTCTGGGAAATAAGACTGAAAATGTTTAGAATACTCAAAGAAATCAAGATAAAATTTCCTAGGATGCATTGCCCTATAAAATGTTCATGTGAATATTAAAAAAGAAGTGACATTTAATTTTATCAACTTTGGTTTATTAAAAACTTTTTTTCTTTATGCTTAAAAAAGAAAAGACTTGTTGAACTGAATTGATTTTAAAAATGGAAACTAAAAGAAATAGATAAATAATTTACTTAAAAATATAATCTTAGCATTAAAACTTGACTGTATAATGATTGTGTAGATTTAAGTGCCCCACAGAGGCATATATTCTTCCCATTCTGGGTGATTTTTCTACTTACAGGTCAGAGTTCTCTTCATATCCCTAATTAGATTTCAGATAAAAATGACATTTTTCAAAAGAACCAAAAGAAGCACAGAGAAAATGATGGTGCTTCATTCAGTTTAAAATCCCCAAACACTATCACAGCAGGATAGTCTGATCTACTTAGCTAAAGAGCTGAAGAGCAATATGGTGCTGATAGTTTCCAGAAAATATGCTGAAGCATATGTCTGGCAGCTTCTAAATAAGTTCTGTTTTCACTTCATTGATTTAAATACATTTTGTCTGCAAGGAAGATGGGGAGAGGGGATGTCTATATAATGACAAATATAATTCTTATTCTGAATTTTATTCAAAAAATTTTAGATAAAATTTATCAGGCTAGGATCTCCCTCAAGTCAGCAAATTAATTAATTATGTCCATGTTGTTATTGTTAACTTTATTTAACTGTTATTCTTCTTAAAGGCTATATTATCACATCAAAAAACTGTTTTTGTTCAGAACTGATCTGAATTTCCTCAGAAATAAAAGAATACACTTTGGAGAAATTCAAAATGTTCTTAGATGGAAGTCACATTTGAAGTGCTAACAACCTAACAGGGACACTACCCTTTATATAGATGAAAAAAATTTAACATCAAACCTGTTAGCCAGCATATAACCTGTCAGCATTCTCAGTTAACCAGATACTTTCCCCAGAATTTTTCAGTGACAAAAGAGAAAAATAACAAGAAAAATCATATATTTAAAAATCACATATTTAAAAACTACATTCATGGAAAAATTATCTTTTAGTATATGTACTGAAAATTATTATATTTGATATTATGTCATCATAGCTCAATCACTTAGTTTTTGTACATTTTCAGTGTCATACAATTAGAACTTTTTATTGTGTCCTTCATATTTCCAAGACATTGTACTTATTCAAGAAACAGTAAATTGTATTCCCTGTATTTTACTTGTGTTCTTTGGGTTTTTTTTTTAAGGCAATGGGCTTAAGTAACTTGCCCAAGGTCACATAGCTAGGTAATCATTAGTGTCTGATACTGAATTTGAACTCAGGTCCTCCTGACTCCAGGGCTGGTGCTCTATCCACTATGTAACCTAGCTGCCCTGAAATTTTTATTTTTTATGTGTTTTAATTTTATATTTTTCTTATAGAATTATAGAGCTGGAAAAACTTCAGAAATCATATAAGTTAATCCTCTCACCAATGAGCAAGCTAAGAAATAATTCGGTTAAGTGGCTTGTTTAAGATTTCTCAGATAATTCGTGCAAGTTCAGTCTCTTCTTTGTGAATCTAAAATAAAAGATACCACATACATGACCACAGCCCTCCCAAGACTTGATCAAAAAGACACAATAGAATCCTTTTGTGTATTGGACAAATGTGCATATGGCTATTGAAGAACATTGTTAAAAGTATAAAAATAAGAAGGCATAGAATGAAAAAAGAGAAAGAAAATAACTAGGTTTTGAATTCCAGTTAAATCTGCTTGCTGGCTGTTCTACTCATATATTAAGATCTTAAATTGATGGGTATATTTTGGCAGGAGCAGAGAATAAGTGGGGTAAACATGATAGGTGTTTTTGGAATTTCAAATAATTGAACAGCTGTCACCTTGAAGCAATGGAGTAAAGACTCTGTGAAGAATATTGTTTTTAGCAATCACTCTGTCCAAAGATGGAAAAAGCTGCCTTGGGAGAAGGTAGGTTCCACTGACAAAATTGGTTGGCCATTTTTCAGATATGGTATCAAGGAGATTCTCATATAAGTAAATGTTGAACTATACGGTCACTGTACTTCTTCCAGATCTTAGATTTTTCCCATAGTATATGTTTCTGGCATAGTACTGTAGTTCTCTATAGACTGTGAAAATCAGAAAATTTGCATATATTTTAAATTAAGTAAAACCATTAAGATAGGAAGGGCTATGGTTTTTGTTACTCTTCTAGGTCCTGCATTTATAACAAAAAGTTATAAACCAGGTCCATAGAAAATGTCTTATAAATATCTGTATGTTTTTGTTTTTGTCTTTGCTTGTAAGTTAATTATGGAAAGAACTGGTCAGGAAAAATATTCTAGGCCAGGTGAAGAGATGACATGTATTTATTTTACCCTCAAGATGTTTCCATGTGAAAGGTCAGGCTCATAAAATATTTGAATGATTGTGATACAGAAAATAAATTGAATTTTTCTGTTTGGTTCCAGAGGACAGAAAAAGAGACAGTAGGTGGAATTGAAAAGAGGGAAATTTGAATTTGATATCAGAAAGTATTTATTTAGATTGGTAAACTCCTTTAGCATGCATGAGTTCATCGATATTTGAACCAAAAACTGATGAAGACCCAATTTCTCTATGTTTCAATTATTAGTTCTTTCTAACTTTATGGGAGAGGTTTGGAATAGGGGTCTAGCTGGACCTATAACTTTCTTTCATGTGGGGAAACTCCCATTGTAGAAACTTTGTCCTTCAAAATCAATCTATAAGCTAGTTGTTTTGTTATGTAGTTTAGGTACCTAAGCCACAGAAAATAAACTGGAGTTCTCTAAGAAACTTGTTTATGGTCACATAATGTGTGTGTCAGAGAGACTTGAATTTTGTCCTTCTCAAATAGCTTACTATGTAATGAGAAGCAACATGCCAATAACCATTGCCAGTCAACAAGATGTATATTAAATAAATTGTAGATAATCAACAGAGGGAAGATAATGACATTTTGGGGGTATCAGGAAAGGCTTTTTTGTAAAAGGTGGGACTTGAGCTGTCACATGAAGGAAGCAAAGGAAGCCAGAAGTCAGAGTTGAAGAATTATTTCTGGGCATAAAGGACAAAGAAATTCCAACTTGGAGTTGGAATGTGGCATATCAAATACAAAGAATCATTAGAAAGTCAGTGTCACTGGATTGAAGAGTATGGAAATAAGAAAGTTAAGAAGACTGAAAAAGTAGGAAAGCATTAGTTTATGGAGGACCTTATAAGCCAGAGAATCTAATATTTGATCTTTATTACCTCCAAGCATCAATCTACTCCTAATCCAGTTTTTTAAAGATGCTATATACATGTTGCATGATTATTATTATAATTTAAAGAACTACACAGCAAATATTACTAAAAAAGCAACCCAGAAAATTTCAGAGAAAAATGTTTTCCTCTCAATTCAAATATGTCACTTGCATTGAATAAAAGTTAATTCATCTTTCTATATCTAAACAACACAAAATCTAGATGATTTTAAATCTGGAAGAATGCTAAACATGTCTTATACATTTTAATTTGTTTTTAGTCCTTTCTCAGTAGATTCAAGGTTTTCTGAAATTGATCTTTTCTTGGGAAACAGAAAGTGTGACTGTTTAATAGCAATTAGGTTGTTTTTTCAGAACCTGAATTCTCTTTATCTCTCTTTTCTGGTTGTAGAGAGAAGAGTAAGGAAAGTGCCCCCATCTAGAAAACTGCTAATGGAGTGATTGGAGATCACAAGAGAGAATATACTCATTATAATGTATTTAAAAATCTGGCTAAAATGGGAAACTATTGCTATCAATGTACATAATAGTCTGAACACGTTTAATTTTTTGGAAACTTAGAAGCTCTTAAATTGTGAAAGGCATTCTTAGAAGTTTTCTAAGTGAATCTCCATGGTTGCATTATACAATACTCTTAACATTAAAGCTCTAATTTTTATTTAGAGTAAAGTGCAGTCTTTTACAGACAAATGCTAAAAAGCCATTTCAAGTAACTGAGATGTGTTTTCAATTGCTTATCATAATATTTCATTTACATGCATCCAGACTTAAATAATTTAGCTTTTATCATAGATTAAAGTGATCTTTAATAATGTTTTTGTTGAAAGGTTAAAAAATTATAGTAACAATTTCCATTTCTTTCAACTACATGAAACTTTTCATTGTTCAGTACTAAAGAGAATTAGCAGAGGAATAATTCATAATAAGGGGACTGCATCTTACAGTAGATACAACATTCAGCCTCATGGTCTCTGGATTGTCTTCTTTCTGATAGGAAGTTTGTACTCTGTGCCTGTGATGAGGGAGATATACATCAATATATATTCTCTGGGATCAAGATTGATTGTTTGAGCTTTTTTATTAGTTATACTGCTCCATTCACACTCTCTTATACTTATTTATTGCTGAAGGTGCTCACTGGTGTTAGGAGTGTGTCCATAGTGCTGATTAAGCTAACTAGTCCTCACACTGATAGAACGGCATGCTCTTAGCCTAAGTGATATGGTGTGGGGATCAGTTTAGCTAAGATAATAATAGCCCTCAGTGAGTAATTATATAATATATTGAATGCACTCATTAGTACCATTGATTAAGGAGAAACAACATTAATAAAATGATTGAGGATAATACATGTTATTTGTTGAAAAATCATGGATATTGAGAGGTGATGACAAGGGTGAAGATAGAGCTTAGTAGTTGTGTTAGGGGCACCTTTATCTTGATCAACAGTCAAATGCTCTACAATTGAGCTATAGTTTTAATGCTTTGTCACCGAATATCACCATATTGATAATGAGTCAATCATGAGACAAGTTAGCATGCTACTATAAAATTGTCATGTGGTTGGGGCAGTCAGGTAGTACAGTGGATAGAGCATCAGCCCTGGAGTCAGGGGGACCCAAGTTCAAATCTGGCCTCAGACACTTAATGATTGCCTAGCTGTGTGACCTTGGGCAAGTCATTCTTAACCCAATGGCTTAAATAAATAAAAAATAAAAAAAATTTTCCACGTTGTAGATTAGGCTATCAAGTAGCAGATTTAGCTTAATGTCAAAAGCATTTTGATGCCATAGCATCTCCATACTGACAACTCAGTTCATCAAGAGACAGGTTTGCTTTATCACAATGTCACAAATTTGTCACTAAAAATGCCATATTGTCTATCTCTCCTGCATTACTTCAATGCCATGGTGCATGGGAGGGACTGCATCTAACCAGCCAAGACCTTTCACTATATCCAGAACATTACTAGTAGACCTGTTTCTTATTGTCTAAAGGCAATGAGAAGGATGTCTTTGTGCAACATTCCCCTCATTTTAATTAATATAATGTGCATTTCATGATATCATTCACATGCTTTTCTTCGATTGTGAAGGACAACAATCATCAGAGATTATCAACTTGGCTGCAGACCTCCTTCCAAATCACTTTCCCAGCAACCTAAGAAATAGACCATTTGGAAATATGAGAATACGATATGATATGATAAGATTTGATTGAAGTGATAGAACATAATATAATGATAACATTCATGAAGTGCCAATGACCAGGCCAACATTGTGCTAAATACTTTACAATTATTATGTCCTCATTATTACTCTGGGAGGTAGGCAACATTTATTAAATCCATTTATAGATGAGGAAACCGAGGTAACCAGAGATTAAGTGATTTACCTGCACAACTAGAGCAGCTAGGTGGCACAGCTGATTGAGCACTGGCCTTGGAGACAGGAAGACGGGAGTTCAAATGTGACCTCAGACACTTGATTGCATTAGCTGTATGACCTTGGGCAAGTCACTTAACCATGATTGTCTCATATCCAGTGCCATCTCCAATCGTTCTGACTCATATCTTGCCACTAGACTCAGAGGAGAAAGTGAAACTGGTGACTTAGTACAGCACCCCTCACTCAAATCCAATCATGTGCTTGTTGTCATGGCATCGCCTCCCTGATGTCGTGGTCTTCTTAGAAAATGAAGGACAAGTATTTATTATAAATAAGAGTCAGAAGTCACAGTGAGACTTTTTTCCAATCAAGGACAACTTAGGAAAATAAGTAGTAAGGTCTTTAGATACTGAATCAGTAACCAAAGAACCATGGTGTGACAGAAGTGACCAGGCCACAGCAGTAACATCAGCAATGGAGAAAAGCCAGAGATGGTAAAGGGATTGAACACCTGGACAGAAAGTAATCCTAGAACCCCACTAACTATTATTGGGAACTAGATGAATGCTATCTAACAACTTGGTTGCCCACTACACAGTTCCAAGTTCCAGCTACAGGGCAGAGGAACAATTGTAGTCACAAAGAAGCAGGGGACTTAAATTATTAAGGGATCAGAGCACAGACTGGGGTGGGGATGGGGTGAAAGGGTGTTTGTGTATGAAGAGATCACTCTCTGGATCACACTTTGTTGGAAACACAGGAAAGCATATAGACTTCCTGACTGAGATGTGAAAGATTTAAGATATTAAAAAGATTGCTGCTCAGACCAGTCATGCCCCACTTCCCAGGGGTCAGCAGAACCCAAGTCTAACATAAAGCTCTCAATTAAGAAAAATAAGCAAACCAAAAAAGAAACTGATCATAAAATACTACTATGAGAAGGTGAAGGCACAAGCTCAAAAGAAGATAATGACTTGAATAGATAATGACTTATTAGCAAAGTCTCAAAAAATGCAGAATGGACACAAACCCAACAAAATTTCTAGAGGTGCTGAAGAAGGCTAGCAGCTAGGTGGCGCAATGGATAAAGTATTGGCCTTGGAGTTAGGAAGACAGGAGTTTGAATCCAACCTCAGGCACTTGACTCATACTAGCTGGGTGACCTTGGGCAAGTTGCTTAACTCTGATTGCCTCCCATCCAGAGCCATCTCTAGTCTTCCTTAATCATATCTGGCCACTGGACCCAGATGACTCTGGAATAGAAAGTGGGACTGGTGACTTAGCACAGGGTCCCCTCACTCAAATCCAATACATGCTTGTCATGGTATTGCCTCCCTGTTGCTGTGGTCTTCTTTGAAAAATGAAGGACAAACATTATTAAAAAGGAACAAGAAATGATTTTAAAAATTAAATAAGAACAATAGAAGAAAACTGAGAAAAGTAATGAGAGCTATAAGAAAATTATAAAAAGAGCTTAGTAAAAGAGGCACAAAAATATCAAAGAAAATAAATTCTTATAAATCAGAATGAGCTTAAAGATAAAAGAGGTACAAAACTACCTTCTTAAAAATCAGAATTTTCCAAGTGGTAGCTATTAATGAATGACTCTACAAGACATTAAGAAACAATGCAATGAAATAAAAGACTTAAAAAATAGAAGAAAATGTAAAATATTTCACAGAAAAAAGTCAACTTGCAAAATATCTTAAGGAGAGATAATTTAAGAATCCTGGGACTACTTGAAAGCTATGACCATAAAATGAGCTTAGATATGATATTTCAAGAAATTATAACATCAGCTACCCTAAATATATTATAGTCAGATGTCAGAATAGAAATTTAAAGAATCTGCTAGTTACTTTCTGGAAAAAAAATCCAGAAGAAAAGATCTCAGAAATATAGCAAAAGTGCAGAGCTGCCAGGTCAAGGAGAGATTTTTTTAAAGTAACCAGAGAGGATTGAGTTCAAATCTGGCCTCAGACACTTTCTAACTACCTAGCTGTGTGGCCTTGGGCAAGCCACTTAACCCCATTTCCTTGCAAAAAAAAAAAAACCCTAAAAAAAAATAAAGTAACCAGAAAGAAATGATTCAAATAACATGTAGCCACAGTCTGGATCACACAAGATTTAACAACCACCACTTTAAAGGATCAGGGACCTAGAATCTATTATTCTGAAAAGCAGAGGTGATAGTTTTTACAACTAAGAAATAGCCTATCCCTCAAAACTGAGTATAATTCTATAGGGGAAAAGGTGGATATTTAATTATAAGGTCTGGAATGATGAAAAGATCAGAACTGAATAGAAAATTTGGCATACAAATTTTGGCATGCAAACACGCCTGAATGGAAGCACAAAAAGAATAAACATGAGTGAGAAATCATAAGCAACTTAAAAAGGAAAAAATGTTTTATATTTCTTTATGGGAAGATGATATATGCAACCCCTTAAAACTTTATCGTGACTGACCTTGTACAGGAAATCTGCTTAGACAAAAAGCAAGGGTATCAGTCTAATGTTGGTATTATTTCAAAGAACAATAGAAGGGTGAGAAGGAGGGATACACAGAGAGAAAGAAAGGAAAGGAGAAAAGAAAAGGAGGGAAAAATATACATACTCATACCTCTTATCCAATAGGAAAATGGGAGGGAAAGAGGTTAAAAATAAGGAAAGAGGAGATAAGAGAGAGAGGGGAAATTAATGAAGACAGCAATGGAAAGCAAAACAGACTCAAGGAGGGAGTATGTTAAAAAAAAGACTAAATAGAAGAAAATAGCAATAATATCTGTGAATGTGAATGGGAGCAACTTACTCATAAAACAGAAGAGGATAGAAGAATGAAAATCAGAAATCAACACTGTCATTTATAAGTTACACACTAGAAACAGAAAGATACAGAGAAAGTTAAAAATGGGATTGAGGTAGATTTTATTATTCTTTTGCAGAAGTGAGAAAAGACAAGGATGGCAAGTATAAGCTCTCTCTCTCTCTCTCTCTCTCTCTCTCTCTCTCTCTTCTTTTTAGGTTTTTGCAAGGCAATGGGGTTAAGTGTCTTGCCCAAGGTCACACAGCTAGGTAATTATTAAGTGTCTGAGGCCAGATTTGAACTCAGGTACTCCTGACTCCAGGGCCAGTGTTCTATCTACTGTGCCACCTAGCTGCCCTGGCAAGTATAATTTCATAGAAAGTAGAAGAAAAAGTAGACCTAATTAAAAGAGAAAGTCAAGGAAACTGCAATTTACTAAATGCTACCACAGACAATGAAGTAATAGTAATCATGAATATATACGTACCTAATAACATTGCATAGGCTCCAGATGCATGAAGAAAAAGTTCAATAAACTACTAAAGAAAATAGATAGTAAAGATAAGAGTTAACAGTGATACTGTGGAGTGTAACTTGGATTCTGTGTAAAGAGGGGCCCAGATAGTTAATTACTGACATTGGTATGCTTTGCATATTGACCCTAGTACAGGGAACCTTCTTAGATAAAGCACATCCTTGTTCCTTATCTGAAACATCTTGTGAACACTCCTTGGCCCCTGCAATGGAACCCTGCAAATGGAAATTTCCTTTGCATATGACTATCTGGATCAAGTTCAAAATTTCTCTATAAAAGCTTTCCCCACTTTTTTCCTCGGGGACAAGCTAGCTGTTTTTTGACCCATTAACTTTTGTGTTGATTAAAGCTTTTACTGAAAGAGACTCCTATATGAGTTCCTTCACTATCCTCTTCAGATCAGGCTCTCCCAGAACATTTCTAGGTTCTCCAAGAACAGTAAAAACTATACTAGTTGGTTCTTCTTGTTGTTGAATAATTCAGTCATGTTTGACTCTTTGTGATTTTATTTGGGGTTTTCTTGGAAAAGGTAATATGTGGTTTGCCATTCCTTCTTCAGCTTGTCTTACAGATGAGGAATGGAGGCAAATAGAATTAAGAGACTTGCCCAGGGTCACCCTGATTAGTTGTATTTGAGGTCAGATTTGAAATTGGGTAGAAGAGTCTTCTTGACTTCAGGCCCAATATTCTAACCACTGCAACCTTTAGTTGCCCAAAACTAAAAAACTGAGAGGACCTTAATTTATCCATCTTAGAGCTAAACTTTATGATATAATAAATAAGAAAAAGTTAAGATGAATAGAATTTTAGAAAATATATATATATATATATATATATATATATATATATATATAGAGAGAGAGAGAGAGAGAGAGAGAGAGAGAGAGAATAGTGAATGTGAATAGAAAGGAGTTTATCTATTTCTCAGCTGAGTATGACACATACTCCAAAATTGACCTTGTATTAGGGTCTAAAAATCTCACAGAAAAATGCAGATAAGTCAAAATATTAAAAGTATCTTTTTTTCTGAGCATAAGGCAATCAAGTTACATTCAGTACAGGAACTTAGAATCAGGGAATAAAAATTATTTAGAAATTAAATAGCCCAATCCTTAATCATGAATGGATTAAAAATCAAATCATAGAAATAAGTAATGATTTCATTTGAAGATAATGACAACAGTGAGAAGACATACCAGAATTTGTCAAAAAAAGACAGAACAATGTTTAAGTAAGTATTTACATCTTTAAATGCTTGCATCTAAAGAAGAGCAGCACAGTGAATTTGGGCATGAAATTAAAATGCCCCCCAATTTAATACCTGAAAATCAAAAAGAGAGTAATACAATTGAAAAATTAAAAAACATATTGAACTAATAAATAAAACTAGGAACTGGTTTTCTGGGAAAAACCAATTACAGGGACAAACAATTAATTAATTTGATTTAAAAAAATTAGGAAACAAAATTACTAGTTTCAAAAATAAAAAAGTGAACTTATAACTAATGAAATTGAAATAAAATCAATTACTGAGAGCTATTTTCCTCAACTATAAGCCAATAAAACTATCTTGATGAGATATAGTTATATTTACAAAAACATAAATCACCCAGATTAACAGAATAGAAAATATACTCAAATAATCCTGTCTTGAAAAAGAAATCAAAGAAGTCATAAATGAGCTCCCTAAGATACAAATCCCAGAACCAGATGGATTCACAAGTGAATTCTACCAAACATTTAATGAATGAAGAATTCCAATACTATAGAAACTGAAAAAAATAGGCCAAGAAGGACTCCTACCAATTTTTTCCTATGGTACAAATTTGGTTTTGATACTTACACCAAAGAGAACAAAATAGAGAAAGAAAACTACAAACCGATTTCTTAATGAATATTGATGCAAAAACATTTAAAATAAAATACTATCAAGGAGATCACATCAATAAGCCAAAGATGATAAAATTTGAACAGGATGGGTATTATGCTAGGAATACAGAACTTGTTTCATATTAGGAAAATTATTATTATAATTGACAACTACACAAACAACAAAAATCTTATATTTATTTCAATAGATGCAGAAAGGCCTTTTAACAAATATGACATCTATTCCTATAAAAATTTGAAGGCAAAGGAATAAAATGGAGATTTTTCTTAAAATAATATGTAGTATCTAATCTAAAATCAAGAGCAAGTATTATGTGTTATAGGGATAACCTAGAGCCCTTCCATATATGTCCATTATTTCTATTATTATTCATCATTGTATTAGGAAAACCAGTTATAGCAATAAAACAATAAAAATAAGTAATAATCATAGGCAATGAAGAAGCAAAGCTTTCTATAGATGATATGATTTACTTAGAGAACTCTAGACAGTCAAAAGAAAAGCTAGATAAAACAATAACAGGCACAGTTGCAGAATATAAAATAAACCCATGCAAAGCATCAATATTTCTATATATCACCATTAAAATCTAATAATCTTTAATAAAGGAAAAAAACAACAAAAAAGATATTAAAAGCAAGAAGGAATAGAGAAATTTAATTTAAAATAAGCATAGAATTTATAAAAATACTTAAGAATCTACCTGACAAAACACATACAGGAATTATATGAACATAGTTCCAAAACACTTTTCACACAAATGAAAACATCTAAATAACTGGAGAAATATTAATTTTTAATGGATATGACAAACCGTTATAATAAAAATGCCATCACCTAAGGTAATTTACTTATTTAGTGCCATACCAATCAAAATACCAAAGAATTACTTTATACAACAAGAAAAATATATAAGAAAAATCATCTGAAGAAACAAAAGGTCAAGAGTATCAAAGGATAAAGTAAAAAATGCTAAGTAATGGGGCTAACTGTACCAGAATTCATGTTATATTACAAAGCTGTAATTATCAGTATACTTTAGTACTGAATAAGTAATAGAATACTTGATCAATGGATCAGATTAGGTACACAATATTTGGAAGCAAATAATCATAGTAATGGTGTTAGATAAGTCAAAACATCCCAGGTAAGGTGCAAAAAACTCACCATTTTAAAAAAAAATGCTAGAAAACTATGATTTAAACATAAAGGATGATACCACAAGCAAATTAATGGAACTATTAAATCTATGGGTAAAGGAAAAGTTCATGACCAACCAAAAGATGAGAGTTTCATGTAATGTAAAATGGATAATTTTTATTACATGGAATAAAGTTTTTGCATAAACAAAACCGATGTAATCAATTAGAAGAAAAATAGGAAGGTGAGAAAAAAATCTTTGCAACAAATTTCTTGGTTAAAAATATCATTTCTTAAATATACAAGGAATTAACAGAATTTATGAAAATGAAAGTCATTCTTCAATCATTAAATGGTCAAAGGACATGGATAGTTTTCAGAGGAAGAAATCAAAGCTATTAATAGTCATATGGAAAATGTTCTAAATCATTGTTGATATGAGAAATGAAAATTAAACATCTCTGAGGTACCACCTCACATTCATCAAATTGAAAAGATGGCAGAAAAGAAAAATGACAAGTGTAAGAGGGGATGGTAGAGTACTGAACTAGCCCAGCCATTCTGGAGAGCAATTTGGAAGTATACTCCAAAAGTTATAAAATTATTTGTATGCTTTGACGCAGAAATGCCACTACTCCAAAAAGATCAAATAAAAAGGAAATGGAATTACATATGCATAAAGTAGCACAGCAGCTCTTTTAGTGATGATAGAGAATTGGAAAACCAAGGAGGTATTCTTTATTTTGGGAATGGCTGAAAGTTGTGTTCTGTGAATGTGATAGAATACTATTGTATTCTACTATTATGGGGAGTGTTTTCAGAAAAACCTTGAAAGACTAATCTGAAATGATGTAAAATGAAGTGAGCAGAATCAGAACAATGTATGTAGTAACAGCAGTATTATAATGACAATTTTGAAAGATTCAGTGATTCATGTAAAAACAATGATCCACCACAATTACAAAGATCTCATTACAAAAAAACCCTATTTACCTACACATAGATTGATTAACAAAAAAGAACAGATTGAAACTTATATTTTCACTTTCTTTTCGTTTTTTCTTACTTTTTTGTTTGAGGAGCATGGATAATGCATTGTTTTGCATGGCTTCATATATGCATTGATTATGAAATTTCTTGTCTTCTCAGTGGGGGCTTTTAGAAGAGAGAATTTGAAACAAAATAAAATAAAATTTAATTTACAAAAGAAAAATGTATCTTCATTTCCTGATTTTACATTGCTTTCATTATCCAAAATATCCATCTCTTATCCTCCTTTTAGAGAAAAAAACAATTAAGCAAAACTAAACATTAATTAAGTTAAATCTTATATACAAAATTCCATGTCCTTAAAACCAAACCTCTGCAGAGAAGTGAGGGGTCATTATTTTCACATCACTTCTTTGAAGTAAAATTGGCTATTTGATTTTTCCTCATTTAAAAAAAAAATAATGCTTTCATTTCCTAAGGAATCCTAATCATTGGGGCTTATTATTTTAACAAGGAATAGCAAAGTAGAACAAAATATTCACATCTAAAAATACCTCTTTCTACATTTAGTCCACCACCTGAGCTGTGAGGGGAGAGGCATGTTTCACTAATCAACTTCAGAAGTTAAAATTGTTCACTAAACTTATCTTTCAGTAGCATTTTCCCTTAATTTTTTGTAGTTATTCTATAAACTGTTTTAGTAGCTTTTTAAAAAAAATGACACAATTATATTTCATTATAGAAAATCTAACTATGGATAGACAGCCTTGAGACCTTGATTCAATTTAGATCTTTGACTTATAGAGTGCCTATAGGATCATGAATGAACCATTGAATCTCTTAGTTCACTGATCAGTGTTCTAAGTCTGAGTTGTAAAGAAGGAACTGACTTGCTTTGGTGGAGTTTCTTAATCTAGAAAGTTTTTATACCAATGAAATCATAGTTGCCATCTCTGACCCTGTTTCTTCATTCAAATATATATACTCACTTTCAAGTACATTGTTATATCCATATAATTTTTGATATTGTTCAGTCACAACTTTTCTTGATGCTATTTGGCATTTCTTGGCAGAGTTATTTACCATTTCCCTCTCCAGCTCATTTTACAGATGAAGAACTGAGGCAAATGGAGTTCAGTGACTTGCCTAGAGTCACACGGCTAGTAAGCTTCAAAGGTCAGATTTGAACTCATAAAGATGCCTTCCTGACTCCTAGGATGGTACTGTATCCACTACATCACCTAATTGCTCTGTCCATATGAAATGATGGATATAAATAGGCATGGATAGATTATAAATTAGTTTATAAAAATCATAACTATTATACCATTAAAATTATAATTTTTCAATTATAAATAATGGAGGATATTAATTAATTATACAATTTTTCTCCAAACATGGTCTCTGATATGTTTTATTATTTAATGTTTAATAGTACATAAATAAGTTTTTTCATAATCACTTCTCCAAAGTTTATGCTGTAATATAATTTATTTTCCTCCTTTTTTGACTTAAAGATTTCACATCAATTTTATAAAAATTTTTCTTTTGTTAAGATTCATGAAAGCCTACAGAGAGGGTAATCAATTCAGCATAGTGATTAGTAAAAGAAATTCCACTATATATTACAGTATAGTAGAAAGAACAATGACTTTAGAGTCAATCAGATTACTGGGTTTGAATTCTGGCTTTTCCATTGACTGCTTTTGTGTCTTTGGAAAAACTTTTAACTTCAGTGAGATTGTTTCCTTCTCTGTAAAATGAAGCAGTTAGATTAGGTGATCTTTAAAGTTCCTTCCAGAACTAAATACATTATGCTAGTCTTCAGTATTTTTGTTACTATAGTTCTATTTTCACTTTTATATAGGAATGATGCTTCAATGATATCTAAAGCAATTAAGGTATGCACTTCCTAAAGTTGGATGTTAAATATAATAACCATATTCACTATATATATATATATAGTGAATGTGGTTGATGCTTATTGAAAACATAAGGAAAAGGGAGAAGGAAAAAGGCATATTTTTCAGTGCCTATGTGCCAACAAATGCACCAAGTGGTTTACAATTATTGTTTCATTTAATCTGCAAAAAACCCTAGGAAGTTTATGTGTGAGGTGACTGAGACAGATAGAGGTTAAATGACTTATTTAGGGTTACACAACTTGGAAGTATCTATGTCTAAATTTGAATTCAGATCTTCCTGACTCAAGGTCCAGTGCTGTCATAGCAGTACCAGAAGACATATAGGTGATGCTGATAGAGGATAAGGTATCAGGAAGATAAAGCCAGAAAGGAGCTTGTGAAGTGAGCACAAATTATCATTACTATGAAGAGACATCTGAGATCCTTTTTTTTTTTTTTTTTTTTAGTTTTTGCAAGGCAAATGGGGTTAAGTGGCTTGCCCAAGGCCACACAACTAGGTAATTATTAAATGTCTGAGGTCGGATTTGAACTCAGGTAGTCCTGACTCCACAATTGGTGCTCTATCCACTGCACCACCTAGCCACCCCTGACATCTGAGATCTTGAAGGAAAGTTATTTCATGTCAGTGGATCACACTGATCAAAATCAGTTTCTTGGATGGCAAGAAGTAACTGAGAGGAACTGTTTAATGATCAAGGCTGCTCATTTTTTGCTCTTGTATTATTCTTTTTTCTTATCTTTCTACTATATTTAGCTTTTCTATTGCTATACCAATATTTCCTTGCTTTGTCCCTGTTACATTTTTATAAATACCACTTATTTTTAAAGGGAAAAATCCATTATGCTACATTTCTAGAATTTAACAAAAATAGGTGCTTTATTTTGTCCAAAGCTTTTCTTTTATAGGAAAAGTGGTATGGTCAATTATATAGATAATTTTTCTAACACTGAACCAGTCCTCCATTACTGATATCAAACTAGCCTGGTCATAGTGTATAAACTTAGTGATAAGTTGCTGTAGTCTCTCAGGTAATTTTGTTTACATTTTTGCAATGATACTCATTAGTGATATTATTTTCTTTACTTTTTAAAAAATTCTCCCTGGATTATGTATCATGTTACTATTTAGGTTATAGAAGGAAGTAATTAGGATCCTTTTCTCTCCTTTTTGCGAATACTTTATGCTTATACTAAAACTTATTTTCTTGGATTGTTTGCTAGATTTTACTTTTAAGGCCATCTTGGTCTTGGAGCTTTTCTTTGGAAGGTCATTCATGGATTGGTCAATTCATTTCCCTGAGATTAGGTTGTTTTAAATTATATTTTATTCTGTTAATCACAGTATTATGTGTTTTTGTAAATATTCATTGAATTTTTTGGTTTCATTGTTTTACAATGAGCAAAATACTTTCTAATAATATTTTTCCTCATATTTTTGATATTGGTAATTTTGCTCATATTTCCTTCAAAATCAAATTAACTTATGGTTTGAATATCTGTGTGTATATCCATATATATATATATATATAATTTTTGAAACAGTTCTAGATTAATTTCTCAGTTCAATTTTCAAAACTCAATATTAATATTTGAGTGATTTTCAAGATTTCTATCGGGTGCTTAATTGAGTTTTTTTTTTACTGACTCCCTGTCTCTCTGTTTCTCTCTCTCTCTCTCTCATATTAGAGATATAAAGTTTTCTTTCTAAAGAGTGGTTTGGCTGTATCTCCAGAGAGTTTGATAGTTTTTATTGTTGTCATTATATTTAATGAAGATATATACACTCTTCCTATATTTTATTTTTTGACTTATCAATGTTTTAGACTAAAATCATTTGGTCTCTGGTTAATTTTTAATCTTTGTTTCAATAATCTTCATTAGTTATAATTTTCCTTCATTGTAGCCAAGAATAGATAGTTTTAATATTTCCATTTTTTCTGTATTAGTTTGTGATGTTTTATTTTCTACTACCTGATAAATTTTTGTAAAGGGGCCAAACATAACTAAGGTAAGTGTATAATCATTTATGTTATCATTTAATATAATTCTACGACCAGAGATCTAGCATATCTAATTTTTCTAAAATTGTATTCATAATCTTTCTTTATTTCTTTTTGATTAGATTAACTAGAGTGATAGTAGCACACTGAAGTCTTTCACTAATAGAGTTTTATTGTCTATTTCTCTCTTCTCTTTTATCTTTTTTTTTTTGCTTTTTGTAAATCAAAAATACATAGTGACTTGCACAAGGTTACACAGCTAGGTAATTATTAAGTATCTGAGGTTGAATTTGAACTCAGGTCCACCTGACTCCAGGGCTGGCACTTTATCCACTGTGTCACCTGGATGCCATTTGGTTCATGTATGTTATATATTGAAATTAATTCATTGTGTATAAGTATCTTTCAACTAAATGCATTTTCCTTTTTTTAACTCTTTAAATCAGATCTATTGCTTCTTTTAAAAAACATGTCTATAAGGAGTGGCTAGGCGGCACAGTGGATAGAGCACTGGACCTGGAGTCAGGAGTCCCTGAGTTCAAATCTGGCCTCAGACACTTAATAATTTCCTAGCTGTGTGGCCTTGGGTAAGCCACTTAATAACCCCATTGCCTTAAAAAACTAAAAAAAATATGTCTATAGAAAAATAATTTTTAAACCTAAAAATAAAGGGGATATCTATAGCAGACATATAGTATATATAACTTTTAATGAATGCACTTATTTGAATACATTTGGTCTATTGAGTCATCAACTCACATCCTTTCATTACCCCCCCTTGGTAAATTAAATTAAAATTTAGAATTCCTTGCTGAGGTTTCTTTTTAAATGATTTATTGGACAAATAATTGCTATTTAAAAGTTTAGTTTTGAATAAGCTTTTTGTTTTTTAGGTTTTTGCAAGGCAAATGGGGTTAAGTGGCTTGCCCAAGGCCACACAGCTAGGTAATTATTAAGTGTCTGAGACTGGATTTGAAGCCAGGTACTCCTGACTCCAGGGCCAGTGCTCTATCCACTGTGCCACCTAGCCACCCCATGAATAAGCTCTTAATCTTATCTTTATTTAGAAAACTATTTTATTTTATTTTTATTTTTTGCAAGGCAAACGGGGTAAAGTGGCTTGCCCAAGGCCACACAGCTAGGTAATTATTATTAAGTGTCTGAGACCAGATTTGAACCCCGGTACTCCTGACTCCAAGGCCATTGCTTTATCCACTAGGCCACCTAGCCGCCCCTGAAAACTATTTTATTTAATACTAAAATGGTGATTTGACAAATACTATTTGAATTTTAAAATTCTTACAAATTTTATTTCATTGTGGCAGCTAGGTAGCACAGTGGATAGAGCAATGACCCTGAAGTCAAGATGACCTGAGTTCAAATTGACCTCAAACCCTTGACATTTATTAACTTCGTGATTCTAGGTAGATCACTTAACCTCTTACCTTGAGAGAGAGAGAGAGAGAGAGAGAGAGAGAGAGAGAGACATCTCATCACAAAATAGTAGAGAGAGAGAGAGAGAGAGAGAGAGAGAGAGAGAGAGAGAGAGAAAGAGAAAGAGAGGAAAGTGTCTGCATAGCTTCTGGCAGAAAAATGAAACCCCATTGAAAAGGCCTGACTATCCAGATTATGAATTCTCTTTCTTTAATCAATATCTTTGTTCAATTTTCTTCTTAACTGAGATTCAACTTTTTATTAGATTAAAAAAGTAAGGATTGACTTTTATTTTTGTTGCTTAGTTATTTCAATTGTGTTTTGTCTCTTCATGACCCCATTGGGTTTTTCTTGGCAAAGATACTGCAATGCTTTTTCATTTTCTTCTCCAATTCATTTTACAGATGAAGAAACTGGGGCAAATAGGTTAAGTGATTTTGCCCAAGGTCACCCATAGCTAGTTAGTGTCTGAGGTCAGATTTGAACTCAGGAAGAAGAGACTTCCTGATTCTAGGCCTGGTACTTAATTCACTGACCCAATTAACTGTCCCAAAGGCTTTTATACATAAAGCATTTGGTAACTAAAAGCTATTTTTTTGACAATGTGCCGTATAGAAAATTTTGTTTTGCATAACACTTTCTTTTCTCTATGAAAAGAATGAGAGCTGGGCTCTTCTTTCAAATTTGCTGCCGTATATCTTCCTCAGGATAGGAAGATTTTTTTTTTTGTTTTAGCATGAAAACAACAACAATTCTCCCAAAATATACCTTATACAAATAAATACCTTATACCAATAAAATATTTAGAATAAGTAAGATTGCTAAACCATTTACCGACAGGGTTTTCCTTGATCAAGATTATCTGTAATTTATTTTATAATTTTAAGGGAAAAAAGTTAATTTACTCCTACATCTTCACCATGGAGAAGACAGCATAGTGTAAGGGAAAGAACAATGAAATTTTATTGGAAACTGAGCTTAAGTCCTGGTTTTGCCATTGATGAGCTGTATATAATTAATCAATAAGTATTTTATTGAGCAGCTACTGTGCTAGACTAAGAACTAAAGTATAACGAATGAAATAATACCTATTCACAAGAACTTTATATTTTAATAGAATAGATAAGAAGAGTAAGCCACATGACACTGACCACTGAGACTCATCTACCTGATCTTCATAAATTGGAATGATGGTATTTGCATCACTTACTTCAAAGAGTTTTTGAGTTGAGTTGAAAATATTTTGTAAGGTGACAGATGACTATGAGTACTCATAATATATATTGTTAGGATAAAATCAATTCTTCTGTTTATGTAATCAGAGAATTTAAAGAGTTATAAGGGATCTCAATAGCCAACTAATTCCTACTAGAAAGGAACCCTCACTACAGCATATTCTGTAAGTGATCTTCCAGCTTCTGCTTGAGGACTCCAATGAAAGGGAAACCCTCTACTTCTATAAGTACTGAATTCCATTTTTGGATGGATCTATTTTTAAGGAAGCTTTTTCTGAGTCTAAATTTACCTCTTCCCAAATTTAACCTGGTTCTTATTCCACCGGAGCCAGATTAAGTCAATCTTCTTCCATATGATAGCTTTTCAAATATCTAATATATAAATTTCTCCCAAATCTTATTTTCATATAATTATGACTTATGAAACATTTTTTAAAAATGATGCAAAACTCTTTTTTTCTCCTACTTGTAAAAACAAACAAAAAAATTCTTAGCCAGGGTGCTAAGTAACATGTTGAAAAAAAAATTATTTTCCTGGAGATATTACTCCAATTGAGCCAGAAAAATCTATTAATTTTGAGGTTGTCTTTAAGAGTCTTAAATTAAAATCTCTGAAACTCAATAGACTTAGCCACCTAAATAAAATATATTTTTAAAAATTAAGATTATACTTTTATTTCTACTTGAATTGACACAATTTTATCATCCTAATATTGGGACTTCTATTATGATTTCAGGAGTTCTTACTTTTGTGTGTTTGTGTGTGTATGTATGTGTGTGTGTCTGTGTCTGAGTGTGTGTTGGATCCTTTTATCTGTCTAATGATAATTACTGACATATTTTCCATTTGTTTTAAAATACATAGTGTTTTTAATACATAAAGTAAAATTCACAGACTAACAAGGAAAACCGGTTTCATTGAAACATAGTTATGGATCTTTTTTAAAAGCACAGGAATAGGGGTGGCTAGGTGGCATAGTGGATAAAGGACCAAGGACCGGCCTTGGAGTCAGGAGTACCTGGGTTCAAATCTGGTCTCAGACACTTAATAATTACCTAGCTGTGTGGCCTTGGGCAAGCCACTTAACCCCATTTGCCTTGCAAAAAAAACTAAAAAAAAAAGCACAGGAATATCAGATTAAGAACATCTACTCTATTATGCTTTCATACCATATTGATATATTTATAAGTAATCTTACCAGTTTCCACTTGAAAGATTTTTTTCATTAATACCATTAATACCTTAGAATTCATAATCCACCCTGACCAAGGAAAATTTTCCTTGCAAATTTTTATCAAAACTTAGCTACCCTAAATATTTTTGATATGTCAGATCATTGCTTAATTAACAGACTTTTTTTTTTTTTTAGGATTTTGCAAGGCAAATGGGGTTAAGTGGCTTGCCCAAGGCCTCACAGCTAGGTAATTATTAAGTGTCTGAACCCGGATTTGAACCCAGGTAGTCCTGACTCCAGGCCGGTCCTTTATCCACTGCACCACCTAGCTGCCCCAATTAACAGACTTTTAACTGGCAAAGTAAACTCAACAACTCATTTATCTCCTCTCCTAGCAAAGATATGAACCAGCGTGTTTCAAAGAGAACTTTATGCTGATTCGTTTTGTAAGTCTGAAAATAAGAGGAAATGCTATCTAAAACAGACTAGAGAGGTGATAATGTTGAAAACTCAAAAAAGAATCAAGGCCATAGTTTTCATCTCCTCAAATAATCACATGACTTCAATGCATTTTGTTGGCATTATTCAGTATTTACTTTTATGTATTTTTGTATCAAGGTTAACACAACCTTACATTTCCCATAGTCTATCAGAAAATTCTTTCTTTTAAAACCAAATGAGTAGTTTAAAGACCACAAAAATAAATGAATGAATTTCTATGGAAGTATGCTCCAATCCTTTTTGTCAAGAATTTGAATTAACTTGGTTCTGCTTTAAAGCTCATTGAAATGTTGAATAATTGCATGTTTTTAGAGAGAAAATATCATTCTGTATTTCTTTTTCTTTCCTTTTTGAAAGAGTTTATAGCTTAGATAAATATTGTTGTTAGGTAAAAAAATATATGAATAGATATGGGTAAATATTTCACATTCCACAATTTTTTTCATTTATTTTTCCAAATATATATATATATATATTTTTTTCAGCATTCAATTTTATAAAGCTTTCTTCCTATTATCCTTCCCTACCCCTTCCCTAAAATAGTATGTAATCTGATATAGGTTATACATGCACAATCATGTTACACATATTTTCATATTAGTTATGTGATGAAAAAAGAATCAGAATAAAAGAATAAAACACAAGAAAGGAAAAACCAGAAAGCAAATTAAGAAGGTAAAAACAGTATACTTTGATCTGCAATCATACATAATTGCTCTTTATCTGGATGTGGATGGCATTTTCCATCACAAGTCTTAGAATTTTCTTTGATCACTAAATTGCTGAGAAGAGCTAAGGCT